>NC_048315.1:8078207-8153296 GCF_013100865.1 Trachemys scripta elegans | reverse complement strand
GTGGTGTATTTTTAACCTGGTGTTAAGGGATAGCAAGCAGGGCAACTGCCCGGGTCCCCACGAAGCAAAGTTGCTTGGGCTTCTGCGTTAGCCTCGCATGGGGGGGCTCGGGCTTCAGCTTTCTGCCCTGTGCCCCTCGAGTCTAACGCCAGCCCTGATCTATGGTTAATTTTGGAGGACCCCCTGAAACCTGCTTGTGGGCCCCCCCCAGGGGGCCCCGAGCCCCTGGTTCAGAACCTCTGATCTAGACCATCTCTGACAAGCATTTGTCTAACCTGCTCTTAAAAATCGCCAACGATGGAGATTCCACAACCTCCCTAGGCAATTTATTCCACTACTTAACTATCCTGACAGGAAGTTTTTCTTAGGGCAGGTCTACACTAACCCCCCAATTCGAACTAAGGTACTCAACTTCAGCTACGTGAATAATGTAGCTGAAGTTCGAAGTACCTTAGTTCGAACCTACCTCGGTCCAGACATGGCAGGTAGGCTCCCCCGTCGACTTCGCGGTACTCCTCTCGCCCAGCTGGAGTACCGCAGTCTACGGCGAGCACTTCCGGGTTCGACTTATCTCGTCCAGACAAGACGCGATAAGTCGAACCCAGAAGTTCGATTTGCTTGCTGCCGAACTACCGGGTAGTGTAGACCTACCCTTAGTCCAACCTAAAGCCCCCTTGCTGCAATTTAAGTTCATTGCTTCTTGTTCTATCCTCAGAGGTTAAGAAGAACAATTTTTCTCCCTCTTCTTTATAACAACCTTTTATGTACTTGAAAACTATTATCATATCCCCTCTCAGTCTTCTCTTTTCTAGGTTAAACAAATAAATTTTTTTCAATCTTCATAGGTTATGTTTTCTAGATCTTCAATAATTTTTGTTCGCTTGTTTTGCAAGAGTGTTACATAGTTGACTCATATTTAACTTGCGATCCACTATGACCCCCAGATCCCTTTCCGCAGTACTCCTTCCTAGGCAGTCATTTCCCATTTTGTATGTGTGCAACTGATTGTTCCTTCCTAAGTGGAGTACTTTGCATTTATCGTTATTGAATTTCATCCTATTTACTTCAGATTATTTCTCCAGTTTGTCCACATCATTTTGAATTATAATCCTATCCTCCAAAGCACTTGCAACCCTTCCCAGGTTGGTATCGTCCACAAACTTTATAAGTGTACTCGCTATGCCATTATCTAAATCATTGATGAAGATATTGAACAGAACTGGATCCAGAATTGATCCCTGTGGTACCTCACTCGTTTTACCCTTTCAGCATGACGGTGAACCACTGATAACTATTCTCTGAGAATGGTTTTCCAACCAGTCATGCATCCACCTTATAGTAGTTCCATCTAGGTTGCATTTCCCTAGTTTGTCTGTTTATGCCTAAATCCCATTTTCAAAAGTAAGGTAGGCACTTAGGCTGTAATCCACAAAAGTATTTAGCTCTTTACTTGATTTCTGGGTCTTGGCACCTAAAGTCAGTGGGACATAATCTTTGAAGTGTCAAAGTCACTTTTGAAAATGGGACTTTGGCTTGGTCTACACACTGTACTGGTATAACTATTTCAATTATGCAATTTTTTTACTGAAGTGGTTATATCAGTACAGCTCCTCGTGTGGATGCAGGTGTATGAGTATAAAGGTGCCTTATATGGGTATCGCTTATTCCTCTTCCCTTACCATCTATAATTATACCAGTATAACTGCCCCCATGCTGGGGAGGCGGAGAGCTGTACCACTTTAACTATCAAGGTAGAGTTAAAGTGGTAGAACTTTTATGTATAGAGAAGCCCTTAGGGATCTAAGTTGCTTAGGTGCTTTTGAAAATGCTGCCTAGCATCTTTAGCAGTGTCCTTTCTCTGCTATGCCTAATTTTTTCATGTGTTAATTAAAAATACATGTTTCTGTAAGAAAACAGCAATCATGATGATTTACCATTAGAAAAATATTTTCAGTGTATTGTCATACCATGCCAATTTGACTATTCTAAATTTTTCATTTTTCCCTCATAGGTTAAAATACAGTAATATATTTTTCTCTAATGACTTTAAGATTGATATTACTTCTCTTTTTTGCTATTTTTTTTAACGTTTGCTACTAATCAATGAAAGGAGTTATATGAAAACTCTTCCTACAGAAACAGTAGTTTGTCTAAGTATATGATTATTTCCATTTTCATATGTTTATGATTTAATAATTGTAGTGACATCAAAATATAAACTAGCGAGGCAGCAAGAATAGTGTCACACTTCAGTTCTGGGAATAGTAAAGTTTTGGATTCAAATCAAGGGCTTGTTTACTTTAGAAAGTTGTACTAATTTAGCTTGAATTGACGTAAACCAATATATTTAAACTGGTGCAAAGGGCAGTATGGAAACACTCATTTTGGTACAATAGTGTTTCATTAAAGATAGTGTGCATCATCTGAACTGTGTGGTTGTTGAGTAAGTGCATTTTTTAAAATGCAGGTATAATGTTCACAGCTGATTATGTCAATTACTCAAAATATTTTCTATATTTTAAGTTTAAAACATAATACTCTCTTTCCTAGCACAGATAAGTCCCACATCATTTTGCCTGGAAATTAGACTTTATTATCAAAAGCTTGTTGATTTGCTCTATAAGGCATCATCAAAAACGGTGAGTCTGCTTGGTTTGGTAAGACGTTATCACTTAATTGTGTCCTCTTTCTTTTATGTGTTGTTAATCCTTAGAACTATGTTAAAAGACTGACTTAATTACCTTTATGAAGTGTCTCTTTATTGAAATATTTGAATGTGTGAATGTTTTCTTCCTTTTTACACTTCTAAATCTTGGTAAGTGTTATCAACAGATACTTTAAATACAAATGGAAATGCTGTAGAATATTTGTTTACCAAGTGAGAATCACTTTTGGCTTTCTGGTAAAACCCAAAGAGAGTCATTAAAATATTAACTTTGTAGAAAAATAAATTACTGGAAACAGGATGACAAGCACAATGTTATCTACAGCAGTCCCCTAATGTAGCAATAAGAATCAGAGTTGTAGAAGGAGAGGTTTTGCTTTCGAGAATGAGGGTGATATGATGCAAGGCCTTCATATTTAAAATATTGAACAGCAAAACCAATATTAACCACACAAACCAATGTTGGAAATGTCTAAGGGTACGTCTTCACTTACCAGAGGGTCCGGCGGCAGGCAATTGATGTTCTGGGATCGATCGATCCCGGAAGTGCTCGCTGTCGACGCCGGTACTCCAGCTCGGCGAGAGGAGTACGCGGCATCGACGGGTGAGCCTCCCTGCCGTGTCTGGACCCGTGGTAAGTTCGGACTAAGGTACTTCGAATTCAGCTACGTTATTAATGTAGCTGAATTTGCGTACCTTAGTCCGAAGTGGGGGCTTAGTGGGGATCAGGCCTGAGGGTACGTCACCCGAGCAACACTGAAAGGTATTGGAGTAAAATTTGGTCCTAAATGCTCCATTGGCTGCTTCTGGCCCTCCCAAGTACAGCAAGAAAAATAGGTAAGTCTTTGTTTAGCCCTTTGTTCAGCAGTTCCCTAGGCCCCCAATTCCAACCCCCGCGCCCCCTTCAGATGTCTTCCCTGTTTTGCATGATGCACTCCTGACCTTTCCAAGCACTTTCTGAATTCTCTTAGCTCAGGGGTGGGCAATAATTTTCTCAGGGGGGACCACTCCACGAATTTTGATAAGGTGTCATGGGCCACACATTTCTACTATATTAATGAAATTTTTAAATTCTACCCCTCCACTGCAGTGCCATGTAATAAAATAATTCGTGCAAAAACTGAGGGTGCAGGAGGGGGTGCGGGGTCTGGGAAGGAGTTTGGGTGTAGGAGGGAACTCCAGGTTGGTGCAGAGTCTTGGGGTGCAGGAGAGGGTGAGGGGTGTGGGCTCTGGGCTGGGGCAGGAGATTGGGGTGCGAGTTTGGGTGTAGGAGGAGGTTCTGACCTGGGGTTGGGGTGCGAGGTGCAGGCTCTGGCTGGGAGCTCCAGGCCGGCAGCACAGGTGGCTCAGGCTGTAGTAGGGCTGTGCACTAGTAATTCAAGATCAGTCCAGTTATGGTATGTGAAAACGATCAGACTTGGGTTCTGATCCTGCTTTAGTCCTTGCAGTGGGATTTTAAAGAATACACAATTGGGCCCTGAGCGTGTTTTTGGTTCTGGCAGCTAAATACCATTACTCTTGTTGCTTCTTTGGGTCTTCTTGCCCTACTCTGAGTCTCCATTAATGCTGCCTGTCCAAGAAGGTCAAGAAACATCCAGTAGCATGAGAGAGTCCACTGTCACAAAATTCACTACAGCTCAAAAACAATTTTCTCTAATGTGAATCCTCTGATTCAGGATTCAGTGTTGTATATGTTATTGAACAATTTTCTTGGGGCAAACTAGTTCCCAAAATTTGTAACAAAATTGTGGTACTATCTTATTCCGATACTCTTTCTTCACCATGTATTGGAGGCTGAGTTGCCTTGGTCAGTGCTCTAAGCATGCGAGTACAATTTTTAAGTATGTATGGAGAAAATCCCTTTTTTCTCCTCCATAACTATGGTCCTGATTTTGCTACTTTTGTAGGAATTGGATTATTTTGGCAATTCAGCCGTAACAATGAAATACATTGAAGATATCCTGAGAGCATGAAATGATACTTAAGGTGACATTTTACAGAGCGCTCAATTTTAAGCCACTTTTTTTTTCTTCCCCTGGTAATGATTTCCACCATCTCATCTTTATTACTAATTTGCTTCTGTATGGAAAATGTAAAAGTTTGTTTAATTTTTGAACATGACTCACCTTTAATGGATAATCACTGTTTGATGTGAAATGTTACAGAATAAAAGTTTTGCTTATATGGGTTCAATGGGAATGTATAAATCTGTGCAAATGATTCTGTCTGCTACTCTGTGAATATACAAAATGCCATTGGGAATGGATATATTTGGAGAGAGAAAGCGTAACTCAGTGTTCATTTTATATCTTAAGAAATTTAATAATCTCAGTAATTGAAGAAAACTTGTAATAGAGCATGGTCAGTAATTTGGTGGCAAAACGTTGTAGCAACTTTGTAGAAGGGACACTGGGATTTCAATTCCCTTGTGGCTCTGAAGTATATCGGAAGAGTAACATAGCTGAGGGTTTGGCAGCTTAATGTCCTGCTTCTTTGAGAGTAGAGATCAGATTTTTTTTTTCACATCAGTGTTGATATGAGTGTTAGTGGAGTCCATTATTTTTCCACGCTGAGATGTCTGGCGTATGCAAAGAAGGTGAAGATGGCAGTGGCATTCTCCAGAGGAAGAAAATGGTAGCTCTGGAATGACGGGTTGAAAAGGAGCTTGAGACGAGCTTCCTGCCTGGGCCAGCTTTGCTTGACAATTTGAAATTGGGGGAGGGAGAGATGGGGACCAATAATAAACCTTGGATTTGAGAGAACATAGAGGGATTCAAATTATGATGATGGATATGGATGTGAATACAAGGCTGTATTTTATAATATTGACTCTTGGGAGTTGGGGAGGGTAAATGAGAATTCGTGCTTGAAAGCTTAAAATTAGTTTCCAGAAACATTCTTCTAGTAAAACTCCTTTTATTTATTTAGATTTGTACATAAGTTTAAAAAATGCACATACACATGCTCTAGGTTCAGACTTAATATTGAAACATAACTAATGTGCAGCTTGACTGCTCAAATGTTTGCTGAAAGCACATGAAAAAGAGCAAACTGCAGGTATAAAGAATAAGCAAGAAAAGCTTCCTAAAAGAAAGAGCATGCCAAATTCACTGATGTCCTCCTTGGACAGCACTAGATAGGTCTAAATGACTGTATTTAGTGCATTGGAACTCGATGTGCACCTGAGACAGACAAATAGAAGTGAATTCATTAAATCATTTAAATGTATATTTGCAGAGGAAAATTGATATTTTCTCAGCTCTAATAACTACAAGTGGTCAGCACCTTAAAAATTTTTTTTTTTGCCTTATCTGAAACACATCTCTGAACAGTACAGAACCATTTCCAATTATAGCGTATTGGATCAATATTGCTTACATTTGTGCATTGAGTCATACTGCTAGTTAGGCCATGATGTTATTCCCTCATGCCTGAATCCACTAGGGGTATTAAGGAACAAACATTCCAATTTTTGGCTATGTCAGACTGGCCGTAACCTCATCAAATATAGCAATGCCTGATGGTTTTCCAAACTTAAGTAGGAAATTCAGACCCCTTAAAATGTAGTATAAAAAGCCACAAATGAGAGGCAGGCTCATAATTAGAAAACAAAAAGACTAAAAAGATTTTGAAAATGTTTTTTTTTTTTTTTTTTTAAGATGTGGGACTGGAGGATTCCTTCAGGGGAGCATACACTATGTGCAAAATGGTGGCGATGCTAATTGAAACCACCTAGCTTGTTGTGATGTCTCAGCACTGTTCCTTGCAGAATTTCTGAACACAGCTGGCTCAATGTATAAGTGAGACTGCTTCTCTGAACAGATGCTCTTCTTCAGAAGCTTGTTTAATACTGGATGGCTTCTGATTTCATTACTAGTAAGCAAGTGACATTGTTCAATTTTTAAGTCAGCATCTAGACCTGTCAAGTTAAAGGGAGAACTGCGAGAAGGATTATATCGGGGTTCTCAAACTGGGGGTCGGGACCCCTCAGGGTGTTGCAAGGTATTACATGGGGGGGGTCACGAGCTGTCAGCCTCCACCCAAACCCCGCTTTGCCTCCAGCATTTATAATGGTGTTAAATGTATTAAAAAGTGTTTTTAATTTATAAGGGGGGGGGGGTCCGCACTCAGAGGCTTGCTATGTGAAAGGGGTCACCAGTAAAAAAGTTTGAGAACCACTGGATTATATGCTCTGCAAAAGTACACAATATTGAAAACAATATTACTGTAGTATTTTTTCTGTAACTAGTTGTACCATTGAAGTAAAACAATATTTTAAAATGCATTTTTATATTACTAATACATGAATAAAAAACTTTTTTTTAAAACAAAAGTCAAACTTAGTTTTCACAATTCATACTGTTTGTTTTGCACTTCATTGGGCATGATAGTGAAAGTAGACTGGTTGATTTCACTGTCTTTTTCCAGGCACTAGCACTGTAGTTTTCAACCTGTGGTCTGCAGACACCTGGGGTTCTGTAGACAAAGATTTCCAAAGGGGTCCACACTACCATTCAAATTTTTTTGGGGGTCCACAAATGAAAAAAGGTTGAAACCCACTTCATTAGCACAATGTGTGTTCAGGGATGGGGTGAGAGGAGCGTTGATTAGGAAGGAAAAGTTTTACGTTTTAAAAATATTTGTTTTCATTGAACTTTATTTCCATGAAAATATTTATATTCATGAAAGGTTCTGCAATCTCTTTCTTCCCACTCTGCATAGCTCCTCGCCTCCTGATGTTGTTAAATATTGTAACAGCCTGTTTCATTTGTTTTCACTTTGAGTCTGAGACTGGTATGTTCCAAGAACCTGACATTTACAAAGGGAAAACGAATGCAAATGTTAATGAAAATACAACAGAAGCTCTCTTTGTGATATTAAGATATAAATAAATGAAAAGTAAAATTTGTATATTTGATTCACTTATTTCTTAAAAAATAATAACCGTCTCATATTTGAGAGACAGATTAGCCAAAAAAGTGACCAAACAACACTGTCAACTGTTCTTTCGCGGTGGAGGGGTTCAGGGATCACAGAACGAGAAGAAAAAAAAAGGGGGAATACCATAGATAGCAGCTTTGCCCATACCTACTTCCCAAATCCTTGCGGAGCTTTAGCAGAAGGGCTTTCAGGGGGTTGAAGGAGAAAAGGGATGGTGCTCTTACTTCCCCCTCCTGCATCCCCTGCCTGGCCTCTGCTCAATTAAGTTACAGGGTAAAGCAGGGCCATGTCACTGTCTTGGCTTTCTGGATAGGAGAGTACACTCAGAAACATGTATTTGCTGCAACTTTTAATTTGAATTAATGTTTAATTCTGACACTTGTCGGAATGTACTGTACCCTGGGTCTTTTGTAGGGGACAATTTACAGGTACAAGTTGTTTGATTGTGTGGTTTGATTTGCTCTGCCTTTCCCCTTTATTTTTGCTGTGTTTCCCTTTCCTCTGATATTTTATTTTCTGTTCATTTTCTTGAGTTGGCTTTTTATCTTTTGATTTATTCCAGTGCCTGAGGATGTGGAGCATATGTCCTGTTAAGCAGCCTTCATGTGGCTTTGCCAGGGAATTGTGGGTAATTTACTCCAGAGGTCTAACTGTGGGCGCTAAGCTTTGTTGGAGTTGCTCCTTTAGCTCACTTCATTAGCCTGGGGATGCTGACAACCTGGGTTCTGTTCCCAATATCAGCATCTCCCTCAATTAATTATAATTAAACTCAAAGAAGATGAGGGCATCCTGACAGAGGTGCATAAAAAAGAAGTGAGAAAGGACAAAATGCTAAATAAGTTTTAATAGTTAATAAACACCCTAAAATTGAATCAGCAAGGGAGAAAAGCAAAGTCAAGAGAGCATTTTAAATTTGTCCATAGGAACTGGCTTGGATAGCGGCTTATATGGTATGCTTTAGGGTAGTGGGGTGTCTCTTGACTAGGGGGTATGACAACCTGTGTCCCTGCATAGCTTTGATTTGCCATGATATTTAAAATAATGGGCCCACATTTAGAAATCATGACGACTGTGGATTGGCTCTTCAAAGTGTTAAGTGATATAGCTATATTAAGTGAATTATCTCTATGCTTTACTAGTTTCCTTGCCCTGTGTTTGGTATGTTTCTTTGCAGGCTGTTTTTATTCCCTGTTCCTTATCTTGTTTGTGTGTCTTTAAATATTCATGTTGCATCAAATCATTTGCCAACTAGGGCTTCATGGGGTCCCAGGGCTGTGCATCTTAGTTCTTCACAATGGCAGCAAGGATAGAACTCAGATCTTTCTGCTCCAAAAGCCAGAAACAAATCCAAACCTCTGTTAGTTGTTAGCGGAATAAGGCCAATGGCAGAAGTGAGTAGTAGTTCTGATGTTCTACTATAGAGGCCAGCGGTACATATACACTAGCCAATTCATTACAATATTCATTCTGTCCTAGTTAATTGTTCTTAAAAGAGAAACCCAACTATTTTAAGCCTTCAATTTATGTTCTTGTTTTTTAAATAAGAGTGTGGAGTACATGCAGGGAAATGAATTTAAAACCCTAATCCAATCAGAAATTAAGAAAAATTTAAATTAAAACTGATTTTTATTTAAAAAAATTACATAAACATTTGACTATAGTGTTAGAATCACAAACACAATAGGATTATACAAAGTGCCTGAGAATAAAAGAAGCAAAAATGACTAGAAACAAAAATGGGTGAGAATCTTTTATTTGGACCAACTTCTGTTGGTGAAAGAGACATGATTTCAAGCTCCACAGAGCTCTTCTTGAAACAAGTGAAACTGATCAGCTTATTTTTTACAACCCAAGCCAAATGAAAGGCAAAAAAGTAAAAGTATTTGGTGAAAAGTAGATTAGATATTTAAAAATGAAATTGATGTGGGAGAGGTGGCTTTACTTATCCTTTGCATTTCTCCTATTCCTGGCCCAGTCCCTGGCATTTGTTGCAGCAGACTCAGCGTTTTCAGGTGGTGCATGACTCCCAAACTGCTGTTCTTGCAGCTAACCGTGCTCTGAGTGTACCTGTTACACTGGAGGTTGGCAGAGAGACTTTTTGCTGATTCTGCACCACCTGGGGAACCCTCCTTTTAGGTTGCACCCCCTTTATAGCCTCTTTACAATATGAAAGAGAAAATTGTGCAGATGATGGCACAGAATTGGCAGATATGGCTTTGTGCTTAGCATAGAGGCTCGCTTTGCTGGTGCTATTTACCTGGGTGGGGGGAATGAGCTTGCACCTGCAATACTGCCCCCTATGCATGAACAGAACTGGTGCAAAGGGGTGTAGGGCAAAGCTGAATCTGGCCCTGCCATTTGGTACTAAAAGGCCCATCTGTAAAGCTGGTTCAAACACTACCGCATTTCATTGCAAACACGAATTAAAAAATAAACTGAAGGAGCCGCCAGAAATGCAACAGCGTCCATGGCTTTGCTGCTAGCTGGTCTCCATATGCGGCACTCCTCTGCTCTCGTTTTCTGCCTGTCAGGTTTCAGAGCTAAAATCTCTCTCCTAATTATAAACGAATATGATGCTTAATTATAGCAGGGCAGTTTGCAGTGTTATAGTTAAAGGTCTGTCGGGTTCCATTATAAAACACTTGGCTGCAGCTCAGCATATGCAAGGCCTTAGTCTGCAAGAGTTTTTACTGTTAAATGTAAAGAAAGATAAATCCATTCATAAATCCATTCTGCTGTTTCTGAGTTGCAGGAGCAGAGATAAATAGCAATTTCAGTTACTTTTGTTTGCTCCTATACCATAAAAAATACCTATTTGCCCCCCCCCCCCCCCCCCCCCCCGGAGGCTCTGGGCTTTTAATTCCTCCTTTGCCTGATAGGATGTTCAAACTCCACACCCAGTAATGAAAAGGAGCAGTTAAGGCTCCATCCTGCAAAGTGCTGGGTTCCCTGGCCCTGAGCCAGGAAAACACTTAGCACCAGAAAAGCACAAGAATAGTTCTATGAATGAATAGGATTATTTGGTGACAATATATATTTCCAGACCAGTGGCACTGCCATGGGCACCTGCATGGCCCCACAATATGCCAACATTTTTATGGCTGACCTGGAACAACGCTTCCTCAGCTCTCGTCTACTCACGCCCCTTCTCTACCTACGCTACATTGATGACATCTCCATCATCTGGACCCATGGGAAGGAGACCCTGGAAGAATTCCACCATGATTTCAACAGCTTCCAGCCCACCATCAACCTCAGCCTGGACCAATCTACACGGGAGGTCCACTTCCTAGACACCACAGTACAAATAAGCGATGGCCACATTAACACCACCCTATACCGAAAACCCACCGACCCCTATGCCTACCTTCATGCCTCCAGCTTCCACCCCAGACACACCACACGATCCATCATCTACAGCCAAGCGCTGAGGTACAACCGCATCTGCTCCAACCCCTCAGACAGAGACCAACACCTACAAGCTCTTCACCAAGCATTCTCAAAACTACGATGCCCACACAAGAAAATAAAGAAACAAATCAACAGAGCCAGATGTGTACCCAGAAGCCTCCTACTACAAGATAGACCCAAAAAAGAAAACAACAGAACTCCACTGGCCATCACCTACAGTCCTCAGCTTAAACCTCTCCAATGCATCATCAGTGATCTACAACCCATCCTGAACAATGATCCCTCACTTTCACAGACCTTGGGAGGCAGGCTAGTCCTCGCCCACAGACAACCCGCCAACCTTAAGCATATTCTCACCAGCAACCACACACCGCACCATAACAGCTCTAACTCAGGAACCAACCCATGCAACAAACCTCGATGCCAACTCTGCCCACATAGCTACACCAGCAACACCATCACAGGACCTAACCAGATCAGCTACAACATCACCGGCTCATTCACCTGCACGTCCACCAATGTTATATATGCCATCATGTGCCAGCAATGCCCCTCTGCTATGTACATTGGCCAAACTGGACAGTCACTACGCAAGAGGATAAATGGACACAAGTCAGATATCAGGAATGGCAATATACAAAAACCTGTAGGAGAACACTTCAACCTCCCTGGCCACACAATAGCAGATGTTAAGGTAGCCATTTTACAGCAAAAAAACTTCAGGACCAGACTCCAAAGAGAAACTGCTGAGCTCCAGTTCATTTGCAAATTTGACACCATCAGATCAGGATTAAACACAGACTGTGAATGGCTATCCAACTACAGAAGCAGTTTCTCCTCCCTTGGTGTTCACACCTCAACTGCTAGCAGAGCACCTCACCCTCCCTGATTGAACTAACCTCATTATCTCCATACTGATTTATACCTGCCTCTGGAAATTTCCCTTACTTGCGTCTGATGAAGTGGGCATTCACCCACGAAAGCTTATGTGCCAATACTTCTGTTAGTCTTAAAGGTGCCACAGGACCCTCTGTTGCTTTTTACAGATTCAGACTAACACGGCTACCCCTCTGATACTAGGATTATTTTGTGTGCTTAAAGTTAAGCGTGTGCTTAAGTGCTGTGTTGGACTGGGGATAGAGTGCCCAGCATCTTGCAGGGCTGAGCTCTTGGTGAACCTCTGGGGAAGGAAGGAAAAATATTTCCCCTTCCTGGAAGGGGAGCATCGGAGTTGTCAGTCCTGAAGGGAGAGCTTCATTAGTGAAGTAGACTTTTAAAAGCCAGTAGTCGGACTAGTGGAGAGGCCCTTGTTTTCTAGGAGGAATATGTCATCTCTGGAGCCAGATAGTCTTTCTAGGGGTTGGCCTGCATGGAAGGGTTGAGACTGCAGGTACTTTACTTTGGGACTGCTGGACCCTTTTAAGCCAGAGGCATCTGTTGTGAGTTAACCAGTCTGTGAAGTCTGGACTAAAACTATTTCATGCCTAGAACTGCATCATTCTTCACTTGGTGAATCTCAGTGATCAAGGTGGGACCTTTACACCTACTGTGAGCCTCAGGTGAAGGCCTTCACCTCTCCAGCTGAGGAGGGCAGGAAGCATTTCTCCCAGGAGTCTATCAGTGTTCACATCTAGCATTGCTGACGAGGAGTTGCAAGAGAACAAGGCAATTTCAGTCACTACTATTCCAGGGATGAGTCCGAGTCTCAAATCTGACCCTTCCTGCGCCCCACACATGCTGCAACCTCGACGTACAGGCCCTGCCCCCAAACAGCTTTGTATATGGAATAACTGAGCTATAAAACACTAGCTGTTTTACTAGCATGGGAATCTTTCCCACAATGCATGTAGGGTGTGCCTCAGTCAAACAGAGGCTAGTTCTTGAGGAGTCGGCTGCTTGTTCTGGAGTCGCTGCTTTACTGATGCAGTGTTGGCCTGGCAGATAGTTCTGCTTGCAGCTCTTGTTTTCATTATAGTCTGTATCATGCAACATAAGCAGTGCCAGCTCCTCTGATGTAAATTTAAAATACAAAACCCTAACCTGAATAGATTTCCCCTCATCCCCATAAAGTGGACTATATGTCTGTAGATTTATTGCATGGGTTGTAGTATGTTTCCACCACATTCTGGTACAGGAGGAGAGGTCACTGCCTTGCAAAGCAAAACAAAGTCACCAGGAGAGTGGGCTTTGAACGGATAGAGAATATCTGTTCTACAGAAATGCCTTGGTGGCCAGAATTCAGACCCCTTCCTTTCAGTGCAGCTGGTAAGAACTTTTAAGATAGCTCCTAAGAGCAGCTGTTGTGTCAGGGCCTATCAAATCTATAACTTTTTTTATGCCAAAGAAATCCTTTCAACCCATTGTGCAGGTCTGGTGGTTAAAGCAGAGGATTGGGAGTCAGGACTCCTGGGTTCTATTCACATAATGTGTGATCTTGGGCATGTCCGTTAACCTCTCTTTGTCTCAGTGACAATGAGAGATGTGTCAGACATTCACACGCTACAGCGGAGGGTGCAATGCAAACATTCAGATATACAACAACGGACAAACAAATGGATTTCAAGCCATTGTAGTGCTGCTTATTGGATGTATTTTGCTTATCCAGAGGCAATCCACAGTATATCTGCCCTCCTAATACTATTTCCTTATCAAATATTCTAAGCAGGTGTTACATGGACTTAAACTCATAAACTCTGGCAATATATATATATTATATACTGTAAACCTCTACTCTTTTTGCTTGCTGTGGAATGAATTCCTTACACCTCCTTCCCATATTTCAGTGATTAATAACTCTCAGACTGAAGAAAGTGACTGGACTTTGCCTAGTAATTCACACCTGGGTGGGTTGTTAGACAAGAGACTGAAGATCGAGTGCCATTTATGGCATCCAGGCATGAATTATTACACAATAATTCAAGCCCTGAAAGGTTTCATTGCATGCAGGAGACAGAGTGAGAGGAAATATATTGCACAGCCGGCTGTGATCTATATGGCAATATACCTACATCAAGGGGGTCAGACAACATCATGTAAGCCATGAGCATAGCTCGAAGGGTTGTGATCTCATCCGATGACGGTGTAACTTTGCAGGTGGTGCTGCTTTCTATGTTGGAAGGAAATTGTAAGTCTTTATAACAAGTAACATATGTTTTATTAAAATCAGGCATCAAATGTTAGTTTTTCCTCTGCCTATTTCTTTCATTAGTTTTTGTAAAAGTTGGTTTTATTCAGAGAAAAATACTGGATTGATTAAAAAAGTTAATTCTGGTTTTAGAGAGATTACTGGTTCTAGAGTGATTCCTTATTCTTAAAGTGCTAGAGTCAGTAATAACTCTAGAATTGGGATGGACTTGGTAAAAGGGCCGATGGTATTATGGACTCCGCTTTAAAAACATAATGAATAGATGATTGTGGAGTGAAAGCATTGGGATTGAGGCATTAGAGGGGATAGAGCCAATTGCAGACTTAACCCTACCTTATGTGCACTGTGCCATCTTGTTGAAAGGGCTGTGGAAATCAATACAAAAACCATATTTGTGCAAGCCATATATTTACCCTAGAAGTTGGCCAGGTCAGCACAATTTTGAGGTGGCTCTAAACTTTGATTGGACTACTCACACGAGTGAAGATACTGACGGGAAGCAAAATTCAACCTGTGCACAACGTCCATGCACCAGTTAAGGCCCACTTATGCCTTATTTTGACAGCTGGTGGTCTGTACAGGGGTGAATTTCACCCCGATGTGTGTCTCTGCAGGATTAGATCCAATGTCAGGGAACTCGCATTCAGATGCTTTGAATAGATCCCATCTTATGCAGAGTTAGCCTCAGCTATATCACCAACAATAAAAACAGAATGCAGCCAGTTTTCCAGTATCAGCTGAACAGCTGCTCTGTATTTACATGGGAGATAAGTGAATAATTTCAATTCTTTGTCTGTTTTGCCTCGAGAATACGTGCGTCACTTTTCATACTGCCGTGCCTTCAGCAAGAGATCAAGCCAAGTCAAAAGGGGGGTGGAGATTAGAAGTAAGCTGATCATTATACATTTTTCTGCCCAGGGTTAGAGGTGCCAAGAGGGAAATAAATATGACTCGAACTCTGCTCTCAGTTGCATTGGGGCAACCCTACTCTTGACTTCAGTCAGGCCTTGGGTTTGCTGTTGGCAAAGGCTAGGATCTGAACAACGCTGCAGCCTTCTTAGTGTGGTGGAGTCTGTGTATCATTGGAATTCATTTTTTTTTATTTATATTTTTAGGGCAGATTAAATGTTGGGTATGGCCACTTTAAGTATCCCTCTAATTAAAATGAAATCCCTCTAGGAGTTTTAAATCCAAAGAGGCATTACATATTTAAGGGATATACGAAATGTATATGTATTGATCTGCGCAGCTGTAGTGGCTCCTTGCATGCTATTAGAGTCTATCGTATATAAATGTGTTATTGACAAGAATGGCCACGTGAGCACTGAAGCGGACATTTGGCTGAATGTCTACTTAAATCTGTGACCTATTGAAGGCTATGCCCAGCTGCTTGTTACATCTACGTATTAATGATGTGCAGGTAGGTGGTAGTGATCAGTTAGCATGTGTATTAGGCTGTAAAAGGGTCACGCAATCTGGCATCAGACCCTTTCACTACCTCAGTTCTCCCTTCTTGGAATTCCCAATAATGGCCCCCAGCCTCTCCTGGGTTATTACAACATCACAGCTCAAACCTCAACTTAAATCAAAACAAGTCTTTCCCTGACTCCGCGGTTTCTTCAGCTCCTTGCTGGGCTCATTAGCTTTTCCCAAAGCCCAGCTCCTGCTGCCTGGAGTTTCCTAAGGCCTCTTCCTTTTCAGGTTTCTGCTCCTGCCCCTCACTGGCTTAATCTGGCTTGGGTGGAGAGACCCTTTGCTGGTTCTTTCTGATTCTGCGGAACCCTTTTTCTCCTCAGTGACAGAACAAGCTCCCGCCTATGGGATAATCCCACCAATGAACAGCCTCCTACATACTAGGTGATTCTGATCATCTGACTCAGCCAGTGGCCCAATCCCAAATCCGTTGCTTGGAGCCAGATAACTAGACATAGGTCAGGCTGAGCCCAGTTCCCTTAAATGGCTGGCCCACCCTGTGATATAGGTGCTTTTAGTGTTTTTTAATGGGCTTCAAACTTGATCGTGTCCCACTGAAGCTAATTGGAGTTTTGCTGTTTGACTCCAGTGAGACCAGGCCCATGCCCACTTTGATCTTCCCCTTTTCTCCCCACACACTAGTTCACTCATACAGCTGGATTCGGTATTACCCATTAGCCCCTTTAAGGACCCATAAACAAGGCAAAAAGGCCTCTCCTTTGGGGAATACCACTGATGTAAGCAGCTCCTGGGCCCACCCCAGGAAGCTCCTTCCAGGCTTTAGGTAAGCAGGGGGTGGACTTGGAAGGAGCTGGGGTGGACTTGGACCTTCCGTGCCACAGGGGCCATTGCAGCAAGGGTGCAATTTAAGGCAGCCCTCAAGCTAGACTGGGCGTGGATTGGCCCCAGATAATCCCTGCGTAGGGGAAGCTTGAGCTTTTCCTGACAGGAATGGGGCCACTCGAGCTGCCCAAGAGTATTCAGCCCTTCCTGCTGCAGTTGCTACCTTCTTAAAAGTGCACAAAAATGCTTCTGGGTCGTCACTTGGGCCCAATTTTGCCGGGCCAGGTACTGGTCTAGCAGAATTTTTTTTCCCCCTCCCAAAACTATCCAGGTCCCTGGGGTCTGCTTTGCTAGGCCTGGCAGGAGATGTTCTTGCTGAGCCTGTTGAGGTTCTTGCTATTGTTGCAGCCCTTGTAATAGAGGCAACAAAATAGCATGTGTCTGCTCCTGTTGGGCTGCCCGCAGGAAGGCTACATCCTCCATGTTCCCCACGGGGGGGAAAAGCCTTAGTCTTTCCATCTGCCACTCATCTTTAAGGTAGTTGGTAGAGAGGGATCCTCTCAATCCCACTTCTAATACCAACATATGGTGGGGCACACTCCCCCTTGGAGCACCTCCTACTGTCCAGGTGCAGTGTCACTGGTATCTTCAGTTCCAGTGCCCCCTGCTGGCTGTTTGCCTCCGGCGGCTCACCCCTGTGGCCAAGTCACAGAGTTCAAATCCCTTCTGGGGTATCGTGAACAAGACCAAACAAATCTGAATAATTCTTCTGCCCCCTTGGGCAACTGAAGTCTTCTTCTCTTTCTACTTTCAAAATCCCTATCTCAGGGCTTCCTCTGCAGTAGCCTACCTTGCCCCTATAGCGTGCTTCTGTCTCTATCCTCCTGTTAAACACTAACCCTAGCTCTGGATTTCTCTAAACCAGAAAGACCTACCTCCTGGGCGGTGGGGGTGGATAAGAGAGAGAGTGTGTGGGTATGTCAATTGAGCTCCTTCAATCTACCTATTATGGCTAGGAACCAATTAGCTATTCACCTCCCCAGGTTCACAGCATGATTAACTGGACGCATTCGCCAGCCTTGCAGGTGATAGGGGTTAAGCCCCATCACAATAAATCATTCTCCATTTGTCCTCCTCCCTAGCAGTGCTGGCACACTCCATCCCAGAGGTAGTGACATTTTAGTAATGGGTGAAGTGATCTATGCACATGCTGTCTCTAAAACCCTTTGGGTTGAAATGTACTAACTAAATAGAAGATATCTGTGCACGCAGGCATGTTGTGATGGGCCCATTCATAAAACAAAGCCGAGCATGCATACTACACTAGTAAAGATAGCGCAGACTCCGTTTTTGAATGATCAGCTCTCACAAGATGTTACCATCAAATCCTGTATGTTACTACTTTTGTGCCACAGCAAATAAAACAAAACATAAACTCATCAGAGTCACCTCATAGTCCCTGAAAAGGCAGACCTACCTTCAGGCCACAATGTACGGTATTTCAAAATTGCTCTGTTAAATGTGCTTTGGCATCACTTGATTGACAAAACCCTCAGTAGATGAACTGAGAGACAACGCAGCGGGGCGTTGAAGACAGTGTTGTCTAGTCGCAAGATCAGGAGAGTTCGTGTCTCATACCAAGGTCTGCACTAGATCTGGTCGGAAAAATGTTAACTAAATACTTTTTGGTTGTAATTTGTTGATTTCTTGACATTGAAATGTTTTGTGGAGAAGGTTTGATTTTGATGAAGTTCTGACAGAACCCTACCTGCCATGCAGCTTTACATTGCAAACCCACCAGGTTTCCTGCTGGCTCACCCACCTGGCTCTCTGGCAGCCCGCAAGGCAGGCTAATGGGGGGGAGAGGAGCTGAAGAGCCCTGGAGACCTGATAATATCACACCGCTAACCACATTAGCTGTGCTTGCAAAAGCCCTGGTAGATACAGTTACACACCCCTCCCTTGATATAACGCTGTCCTTCGGAGCCAAAAAATCTTATCGCGTTATAGGTGAAACTGCGTTATATTGAACTTGCTTTGATCCACTGGAGTGCGCAGCCCGCGCGCCCCCCCCCCCCCCCCGAGCACCGCTTTTCCCTGTTTTATCGGGGTAGAGGTGTACCAGCAAAAAAGTCCTTCATTTCATTAGGAGAACTGGTATAAGCTATACGAGCAACAGCAGTCGTTTGCCATATAAGCTGCATCTGTACTAGGAGGGTTTGCCCATACAGCTGTATCCTTTCTAATGGAGACAAAACTTAGCTGTGCCACTGATTCACTGTTTGACCCTGGGTAAGCCACGTAGCTCTTGGTGTCTAATTACCCACCACTGTAAAGTGCTTTCTAGTCTTTTGATAAACAATGCTACACTTTGAAAGAGCAAAGTGTTATCATTCGGCCTATGAAAACATGCGCTATGCCAGGTTTTAGGTCTGGTTGACGTGCATTCAGCACAGGTTGAAGGGAAAGGTGCAAAGGGGATGTAAAGTTCTTGGGACTGCTGTCTGCAGAACCAGCCCCCCCCTTGTGCTAAACTAGAGCAGCCTCAGCTGTGTTTTAACTTTCACTAGCTGCTAGCAGCCCTGAGGAGCCAAAATCACAGCTGAGGATTGGTGCAACAAAGGGACATTGGAGCCACGCTGCCTTGCCTCTGGGCATGCCCTCCCTGCCAGCCGTGTGTGTGTGTGTGTGTGTGTGTGTGAGAAATAGAGGAAATCCCCTACACTGGGGTGATTCTCCCAGGGCCCTATGCAGCAACTTTAGGGCTAGTTTGCACTGGTGATGTGGTACAAAGCAGGTGTGCTACACTGCAGAATGTGGTGCTATGAATTCTCACCCTGTCATAATAGGAAATATTTCTTAAAAGAAATAGGATTCCTTTTGTTCCCTAGCTATTTAAAAAAGAGAACACCAGCCGTGACTCTGCCTTGATATGCAGAGGGGCACGACAAAAGTTCGGATATATTACACGTCTCTGCTATTCAACAACCTCTTCACCCATTCTGATTTGTCAGTGGAAGTGCTCGTAAGCTCCCAGCAGAACAGCCAGCAATTAGGCTCTTGTTCACACAAGCCATATCAGTGTTGTTGGAGACACAAATAAGACCCAAATTTCAAACCTCGCCTGCCAGTGCAAACCCACACGTATATTTCCCCCTCTAAGGTGTTGCTAGTAACAGCATCAAAGAGCTGCCCGATCTGAGACCGACCAAAGGAGCGCTGCTGAAGGAGGAAAAGTGGGCAGCATAGACAATAGCTGGAGAAGAGATGCTGGGTTTGACTACATGAACGCACCTTCAGATTTATATCACTCGGCAGCAACTTCTCCCATTTAGGGGCTGAGGAAAGAAGTCAACCTCTCTATTGTCATGCCCATGATGGTAGGGGCCCAGGCTGATGACTGGCTTTATCCCAGCTGCGTGATGTCATGCCAGACAGAGTGTTAAGCAGTAGCTCAGGCTACAGCCACGCCATCTTGTGTTCTGATCCTGTCAGATTGCACAAACGGAACATTGTTAGGAATGCTAAGTATCCCAATGGGAGGCAGCCAGGGCGGGCCTGGATTGCAGTGAGAGCGGCTGTGGACACAATAAGTGGTGCTCTTTCTTCTGAACTAACAGCCCAGTGTGGTGTTAGGGGCATTGTGTTGCTGGGGATGCTGTCATTAGGATGAGAAGCCTGGACCTTTTATGGTCCGTAAAGGCTCCCCTGGAAGCCTAGGGGTTGGTGTGTTAAACTCATGGTCCTGGCTCTAGTGTTTGGAAATTACATTAGGCCTCTCTAATGTCCCCCTGCACTCTCTTAACTGGACATGGAATCCTTTTCCATGTCCTGTTTGAAACAGCGGGCTAGTTTCTGCGTGGTTAAATAGCTGCAACATGCCAGCCCAAAGGCATTTCAGCAGTGAATGAGGTGATCCCTGTATAGGTGCATAGTTTGTTATATAAAGTGCTCTGAGGGTTGTGAAAGGTGATATACATTGATATATAACAGGGGTAGGCAACCTATGGCATGCGTGCTGAAGGCGGCACACAAGCTGATTTTCAGTGGCACTCACACTGACTGGGTCCTGGCCACCGGTCCGGGGGGCTCTGCATTTTAATTTAATTTTAAATGAAGCTTATTAAACATTTAAAAAACCTTATTTACTTACAACAATAGTTTAGTTCTATATTATAGACTTATAGAAAGAGACCTTCTAAAAACGTTAAAATGTATGACTGGCACGCGAAACCTTAAATGAGAGTGAATAAATGAAGACTCGGCACACCACTTCTGAAAGGTTGCCGACCCCTGATATATAGTTAATAGTGTGATCTAATAGATTGAGTGCGGGACTGGGACTCGAGACATGGCTTAAGCTAATTTAGAAAAAAGCACTCTTATTCTAGAACACGTGGGGAATTCTGGAATAGCGATTCCCCTTTAAAGTCACACCCTACTTTAATCTGGAATCATTTTCACATGCCCTTAGACTGGAAGTTCTTCGGGCCAGGAACTGTATTTGTATTTGTACAGCACCTGGCATGATGGAATGCCAATCTTGCTTGGTGCTATCACAGTACAAATGGTGGTGGTAGTAATAATAAATAAATAATTGATTAATTAATATTAGAGCTGCCTCACAGTCTTGGAAAGGTAGCTTAGTGAACTGAAAACTGCTGGGAAGGAATGTGCAACGTTACAGCTGTCATGTTTATAAAATATTGGGTGAGTGGTTATTGGAAAGGACTGGCTGGAAAGCAGAGGGAAAGGGGGCGATGAATACAGTGCCACTTTTCTTAAGTGGTCATTCCAGGGACCAACAAAAATCACCTCTTTCATGGAGGCCTTCCCCAGGCCCAAATAAAGGTGGGCAGAATTGTCCTCCAGTACATTCGGAGGATCCCAGGGGGTGGTCCCTTACGAGAGAAGGTTACCCATTCAGGGAGATCTTTAGTGCAGATTTCACTGGATAGGATTTAAACATGCAGAAGCAATAACATATTACATGTCACTTATGCCCTTAATGAATATTTTAGATGGCAAGATGCCACATGGCCCATTTTATTCAACTGTAACTGCAATGTATCTGACCTGAGATCCTAAGTAACATGATTCCAAGGAGTGTTACTCCCAAATAGTAATTCATAATTCAGTGAGGTTAGGGAGTTGGTACTCATCAGAGGCCATGATGCTCCCAGTGTTACCAATACCAGCCATTCCTTGCTGAGGTCAGTTGGGGGGCAGTGTAAGAAAACATATACAGTAGTTACCTGCACTATCTCACATGGGGACATCAATGGAAAAAAAACTCATGATCAGTTAGAGAGACATTGGGCCTGAGTTTTATTTACACTAAGACTCCTTTGCACTATTCTAGCTATGTCAAGGAGCGTCACTTTAAGGCACACTGCCAGAGTGGTGTAATTGGCATAACTGAGAATCAGGCCCGACTTCATGTTCCAGAGTGCAGCTATGTTGCAGATCAGCTGATAGCCAGTGTCAAAAGAATCTGAAGAGTCTTACTTTATCCCAAGCAGGCAGTAACCAGCATATATTTGTTTTGCATTTAAATCATGTTATTTTAGATATTACAACAGGACTCTGAACTCTCTGGGAGGGCAAGGGAAAGAACAAGGTTATAGTCTAACTCGGGTCAGAGTCCTAGCAGTGTGTGAGCTTAACTCTCACACAAACAGTTGTAAGTTACATCCCTTCCAGGTTAGCCTTGCTAGAATTTCATTGCTTCTCATGCCCACAAAGGAACATGAGTTAAGAGGGAAGTGGGGAGAGAGTGGAGTGGGGAGGTGTTATCTAAAGATCTGAGGAAATGCCCAGGAGCGAGGAACATCTGGCTTTGACGCTAGCTTCCTCTTCATCTTGAGCAGGTTACATTAGCCACATCCATAAAACAGAAAATGTCTGTGGCAGTCAGGCATAGTACCCACGCACTCTGACTGCCTCCTTGTAGGGCGGTGTACCCTAATATCATGCTGCACTGTAGTACCCTAGTACCATGCAACTTAGTATCACAGTACTCTGCTCCTCCATAGTATTGAGGTACTCTGCCTCCTCGTAGGGCGCTGTACCCTCATACTTTAGTATCCTGTTGCACTGTAGTACCTTACTACCATGCAATCTAGTACCACAGTACTCTACTCCTCCATAGTACTGAGGCACTCCATAGTGCCTCCTTGTAGGGTGTTGTACCGTGGTTCCATGCTGCATTGTACTACCATAATACCATGCTGTACCCTAGTACCATCAACCTAGTACCATAGTACCCTGCTCCTCCATAGTACCCAGGCACTCTGACTGCCTCCCTGTAGGGCATTGTACCCTAGTACCGTAGTACCATGCTGCACTGTAGTACCCTAGTACCATGCAACCTAGTACCACAGTACTCTGCTCCTCCATAGTACCCAGGCACTTCTGCACCATACTTACTAATACTCTAGTAGTACCATACTGCACCCTAGTACCCAGCAGTTCTGACTGTCTCCTTGCAGAATGCTTCACCAAACGTCTCTTTTAAAGAGGCCAGAGAGACAGACATTGAATATTGTTGGTGCTGTTCAAAAATATGTCTCAGGAAGATTTTTCTTTTCTTTCTGTGGGAGGGAGCGGGAAGTGGGAATTCCATTTTGGCTGAAGCAGTTTTGCCAGTTTTTGTTCCAAAAAAAGGATGATTTTACTCGCTAAGCTACAATGTGGCACACAGTTGTGTGTGAGAATGTGTGAATTTATCCTTGTGTATCTTATACAGGCTTGGAAAGATTAGTTTTTTATCTGTAAATGTCAGTACATATCAATTTCACTGTACGCACACAAACCGATGAAAACATATTTCCATAGATGAAAATAGAAATTTATAGATAGGCAAAATAAAGCAAATGCTGCTTGAGAACTTACTAGAGTCTGACTTAAGGATATTTACTTTGTATATTTACTTTGTATATTTTGACATGTGATGTTGACAATTTGTGCATTAATGGTTATAAAGTGTTAACTTTTGGAATCTCAATGTCTACTCATTAAATCATTGTTGTCTGCCTTCCCCCCTCTTCCCCCCCCAAAAAAAAATTCCTGCAACTTTGAAAATTTAAATTGATGAAAATGCTTAAAACCCATAATTTTGAGCAACTGTGAACATTTAAATAGATAAAAACATGCTTAAAAATAAACATCCATATTATCTGTCAAAATTATAAAAAAACAACAGCTGAATTCTGCCAAGCCTGATCTTCGCTATAACCTGGTGGATAAAGGACAGATTTTTCTTTGGCTCCTCTGTAGGCCCCAGAGGAACCAGGGCATCATAGACTTTAAGGTCAGAAGGGACCATTATGATCTTCTAGTCTGACCACACAGTGCTGGCCACAGAATCTCATCCTGTAACAAACCGCTGACCTATGTCTGAGCTATTGAAGTCCTCAACTTGTGGTTTAAAGACTTCAAGGTGCAGAGAATCCTCCAGCAAGTGACCCATGACCCACGCTGCAGAGGAAGGCGAAAAACCCCCAGGGCCTCTGCCTATCTGCCCTGGAGGAAAATTCCTTCCCGACCCCAAATATGGCCATCAGCTAAACCCTGAGCATGTGGGCAAGACTCACCAGCCAGACACCAAGGAAAGAATTCTCTGTAGTAACTCAGATCCCACCCCATCTAGTGTTCCATCACAGGCCATTGGGCATATTTACCGCTAATAGTCAAAGATCAATTAATTGCCAAAACTAGGCTATCCCATCATACCATCCCTTCCATAAACTTATCAAGCTTAGTCTTGAAGCGAGATATGTCTTTTGCCTCCACTGCTCCCCTTGGAAGGCTGTTCCAGAACTTCACTCCTCTGATGGTTAAAAACCTTCATCAGAGTGCTTCACTGCTTTCAGATTAAAGTGCTGCTACAGTAGCTAACTCCCAAAGTGTTTGATTAGCTTGGAAAACGTTAATCAGCCTTGCAGGCTGCTATTAAAGGTTAAACATCCCTGGGCTGTATTATTATTCTTTGAAGGAACTGTTTGCTCGGTGACAGAGGAGTGTTCTCTTTATCTATTCATGAGGCTATTGATTCTAATGCAGCTTTTTCCCACAGTATTGTTATGGAGTGGCTTCTACTCCAGAGCTTGGGGGAGGCTGGTGGTGGAAATCCAAGAGTCCCCCCCCCCCCCCCCCCACATTTAAACTGCAGACCTTTTGCAAGAATTGTCTGGAGTTCTATAGGGGCAGCTGCTTACCCAGCACCTGCATTTACTGCTGTCCTATAGGTGCTGTTGTTTTGCACAATACTCACATTTCCAGAATTTCATAAACTCTCTTGCTTGTGTGGCACCTGTGTTGCTTGTGTTCCCAGCAGCCCTGCAGGTGCTGTTGTTTTGCACTGCATTTGCTTTCCTGCAGACTGACAGTCGCAATCCTCAGAGCATGTTAGACAGTGTAATGTGACCACTGTTCTGGTCAGAGTGCGTCCAGATTTCCAAGGGCTACAGTTTAGCTCTGAAATAAAACGGGGCCTTTCTTTCGTTTACCGTCAGTCTATGAGATTTCCCTTTGAAGTAATAGGACAATAGCGGCTTAGCGTAAGGTGAAGAATCTACTTGGAAGAAAGCATTTGGAATGCATCTGTCCACATAGACTGCTGGATCTGTCCCAGAGTGGGAGTGGGTTTTCTCCATCTCATAAAGGCAAAGGGCCTGATCTAAAGCCCAGTGAAATCAATGGAGAGACTCTCATCAGCTTTCAGTGGACTTTGGATTGGGTCGTATAAGCATCTTTCCTCTTTACAGAACCTCATCCTGTTGGAGGCTCCCTGCTGCAGCTGCTCTCCTTCCTGCCAAGGAGGGCCCAACACAAAGTCCTTCACCACCCCTTGCTCCTCCTGCTACATGTTTCATTTTGGAATGAATCATGGTTCTTATAAATCATCATCAAAGTAGAACGAAAACATCTTCCATAGCCATGTCGGAGAGTTAATAAGGATGCCAGTAATTGCTCCTTTGGAAGCAATCCATCCTGTAAATATGTCTCCATCTCTCATCCACTTGCTTGTTTCATCCACCTGTTTTGTCTCGACTGTTCAGAATGCAAGTGATTTGGGGCAGGGGCTGTCTCCCGCTCTGTGTGTGTACAGCACCTAGTGCAGCAGAGCCCTGACGTGGTTGAGGCCCCCAGGTGCTACCACAATATAATGATGGTGAAACTAGAAGTGGGACAGGACAGGGGGTATTTATCTGACTCTTCTCCCCGTCAGGACTTTGGATCGAGGGAGGTTTGGGTAAATGAGACCAGATCTGAATTGTCGCTTAATTTTGTTTTCACAAAACAACCACATACCCCCTTCTCTAACACAGATCTGCTGTTATTAACCTAATAGATCTCAATGGCACCTATGGAGCCATTTTTGTCTATTGAGTATATTTGAATATATTGTGATAAAAGCCGCAGGGACTGGCTAGCTCAGTGGATTGGTAATGAGCTTTGCCTCTTGGTCCCCAGTGTGTGTAGGCCTTAAGGGTCCAATCTTGCAAGGGACTGGGTTCCCTCAACTGCCACTGACTTCAGCCACGTAGTCCGTCCTCATAGGATGGTAGCCTAGTGACTGCAAGTTGTTCCCATTTGAAATGAGCTGACGAGCTGCGGTCCGGTTGAAAGGGAAAAGTGACCGTGACCGCAGGGCTAGAAGCATCTGCTTCAGCAGAAGTGAAATAGGCCTGGAGACAGCAGTCCCCGTCCCCACCGTCCTCGCATGCTGTAATTCAATCACAGCTATTGAACTGGAAGGAGGAATTAATTCAAGGAAATCCTATGGCTTATATTAGGCAGGAGGTGATCACAATGGCGTTATAATCTATCCATCCTTAGAGGTGGTCCCTGCGGATCAGGGCTGAGGCCCATTTGCCTGTTGTGTGCATAGAGGCCTTCAGTCTCCAATGCCTTTGGTGGGAAAAGATGGCGGGGTGAGGGGTGAAGGAGATGAAGAAACCTGAATGAACAACAAAATGAACACCCTCTCCAAACAATTTACACCCCCAGTCCTGCAGTCTGATACACATAGGTGGACTCTTATACCCACATAGATCCAGCTGCAGGATAGGGGCCCTTATGTGTGACAGGGAAGATGGTAGTTTTTTAAATGATTTTTCCTTGGTTTTACACAAGATGATTTTCCTTGTATTTATTGTTTTTAAAAGGGTGTTCTTTTTTGAAAGAGGATCAGGTTTACAAAAGCGCTCAGCTCCCCATGCACCGAAAATCTGGCCAGAGGGGCCACAATAGGAGCATCTAGGTGCTTTGGAATAGTTGGCCCCAATTGTGGGTGCCAGTTATTTAAATCTGGACTTGAGCTCTTCTGAAAGTCAGGCCCATAGAGGGAGAGATTGCATCATTTATGCCCAGGAGGGGGATGGTGTGGATGTACAGCACCCCAGGTACAGTTCCAGGAAGGATTATGCCCCATCCTGTCCCTTTGAAGAAGAACCAGGACCAGTCTAGCCTCTTATCGCTTTGACATGTAAAAAGCAGGCTCGAGGGCTCATCCTGGCATCTTTTTCCCATCTCACCCCTCAGTGCTGGTGTATTTGCAGAAGGGTGCCTGTTACTTCCCTACGCTAAGGAATATGACCCTGCCTAGATTCCAGGCACATCAGAGATAGATATTTTTATTTATGGATCTTGCATGAAGTGCGTACCACAAGTTATGTGCAAAAACTTGCAGAAAGCATATGACCTAAATACATATTAAGTCTGGCAAGACATTTAATATTAGAGATTTTTCTATCATATTCACAAAGATGCAGGGACCACACTAAAGCGGGAAATAAAGGTTTTTTTAAAAAAGATCCCAATTTCATTGATCCTGTTGATTTTTTTTTTGTTTGTTTTTTCATGGAGGCAAAGCTGTGCTGGCACCTGAAGTTGGCGCTTGCGTTCACTTTATTTAGTGCTGTTGATTTGGTTGCTGTCATGAGAAAACACTTAAAATAAAAAGATCACCAGAGGGAAGGGAATTAACTGGAGGGAAAACAAGCATGGACAAAGAGAGAAATGCTATAATACCGTAACTGAGGGATCAGGCACTGATTTGTCCCACAATGCACATGGGACAGACAATGGGCATGATTTTCCACTGCTTTGTGTAGTCATTTGCGTAATGCTACGAGGCCAGAATTCTCTGCTCACTTAGACCCCATCTACACTAGAGAAATTTGCACTTGTGTAACTACTTTGACATAGTAGTTACAAAATTTCCTAATAAGAGTCTCTTGAGAATTTGTGAATTGTATAGGGAACCAATCCTTTCTCCATTCCCACCCTCAGAAGTCATGTTTGGTACCCAGGGGCCATCCAAGGAAAAAAAGTAAGGGACAGCCCTCTAATGTTGACATGCTGCACCAGTGCAAAATGAGTCTGATGCCACTGCAACATATTTTGGTGTTTTACCCGACTAAGGGCTCGTCTGCACAAGAAAACTGCACTGTTTTAATTTATGGTGTGAATTTAAACCAAGTTAGTTAGGCTGGCACAAACCTCAGTGCAATCAAAAGGGCTGTAAAGCGAGGCCTACACCAGCACACCTTAGGTCTTGACTACACACAAATTTGCATTGGTTTAGTTAAAGCAGTTTAATTAATTCTCTTTGTCCCTCTACGGGCTAAAGGTGCAGATCCCACTGTGGACACTCTTATTTTGGTTTTAAAATGGCTTATTTTTGGCTGATTAGGTGCAGGTTTAACTTTTATGCAAAATTGAAAAAACTCTTCATAAACCACATTAAGAGGGTGTGCATATGGGGATGTGCCCTGCTTTTATTTCAGTGGGAGTTAGGTACTTGACCTGCTTGGGCACATCTGAAAATCCCCCTGGGCACCTACCTGCATTTTTAGGCACCTAAATCCCTTTGAAAATCTGACCCTGAGTGCTTTTGAAAATCTGTCCGCAATGCTAAGGGAGCTGCTGTGTTCTGAGCGTTTTTGAAACTCTATTGGTAGATTATCAAAGAGATTTAAGTGCCTCCTGGGATTTTCAAATATGTCTAGGTGTCTAACTCCCATTGAAATCAAATGGAAATAGGAATTAGGTGCCTAGACTTTTGAAAATCCTACTCTGCACATATCTACATGTTTAAACAGCTAAATAGTTTTGGAGAGTGGGAGCAAAGCTCTTCTGAAAATCTGGCCTCAGATGAAGAGAAGTGAATAGGACTCAGACATTTCAGCTGTAATGATTCCAGATGCTATAGTATCGCAGGGGTGGAATTTTCTTCTAGAACCCTATGTCTTTTTAAAAATTCAACAGACAATGTGGCATGCATTGAGCTAAGAGGCCTGCCTCAAAGATATTCAGCTGAAACAGGATAGCAGGCAGGCAACCTATTCAGGTGCACATTGTTTTTAACTTAATTATATTTAAGTGATTCATAGACCATGCTTGTGGCAATACAGTGGCTTTGTGTGTCCCTCGCACTAAATGGGGTTTGTTTACCCAAACTCTGAGCTCCTCACTGAGAATTAACTATCATATGCCCCATAATAAGCCTGTCCTTTGTCTCTGTGCACATGTGTTGTATGCTCTGAGGTTACCACAATAGCAAGCCCTTGCGATGGAGCCCTGGCACTCCATGGGTAAAATGCCTTTCAGCCAGAACCTACAATAAATTCACATCGGCTGCTGGATATAAACAATCAGGCTGTGTATGGGAAATAGAAATAATGGCTGGGATAAGAATGCTACTTAGCTCTGGAGGAATTACTTCCTCGAGAGTGAGTCACAAAGACAGGATTGTATCTGGGAGGCTGCACGAGACTTTGGACCTGATTCTCCCTTGCCTATGCTGGTGTAAATCCACTGAAGCAAGCAGAATGATACTACGGTGAAACGGATGTAAGTGAGCTTAGGCTCAGGCCCTGTACTCCCATCGCTAGGGAAGTCACCTCCTCAGCAGAAGAGTGAGATACTCCCTTTGAAAACCTTTCTGCCTCTAGTTCAAAACCTCATAACTGCTTTGCCCCTGACAGCTGAGTTTTACTTCCCAGCACAGAAACTTAGTGTTACAATGTAGCGCTCTCTTTTTATTGCCAGGAAAAGCACAGACTGACTAAACATAGTGACAAGAAAATAAACAATCCTTGTCCTTTTAGAAGCTGTAACAGAACCACTAGATGGTTTCCTATTAATCCTCTGGCGTAAGGTGTTTAGAGAGGGACTGTATCTTCCTGTGGGTTTGTGTAACCTCTGCCACAGTGGGGCCCCAATCCTGGGCTTCTGGGCACTCGTGTAATATATATTTTTTTAGAAATATGAACTCAAGGAATTGAAATTGGGCCTATTGGACTCAGAGGACATCTAATATGCTGATGGTGATTAAACAGCTTCTGGGGATGGAGTCAAATTTGCTTTTCCCACACACACACCACACCACACCCCCCCTCCCCGAATTGTTTGGCATTTGAATCTCTCTCAGTATCCAGGTCTGCCTTGAGACTTCAAACACCCTGGTCTCAGTTCTTCCCTTCTCCAAGACATGTAAGGGCTGACCTCATTACTTCGGTTTAAGTAACAATCTTATTGCATCTCTTGGAGCCAGTTCAGGCTGCAATCCAGTGGCTGCCCTTTATAATCCCACCGAGTTTAAACAAAACACTCCATGTGGTCTGCTCTGGCCTCCAAGGGGTTAATGTTTTCTGATTCACTGAAGTCCTCCATGCCTTGGTGAAGCATCATGCCCATCTGTTCCAGCTGATAATGTTCTGATGCCATTGGCTTCTACTCCTCTCGCTCCATTTGTTCAATGGCAGTGAGTTTACGCACTGTGCACCTCCCTTGCAGGCAAGACTATCACTGTTTAAACTGATCTGTAACACGGGAAGAGAGGGGAGGGATGAGATTAAAGTTGCACTGCGTGATCTTTCTCCAGCAGAAGAGCAAAGAGAGAAGAGAAACTTGCTTCGGGCCCATCTTGCTATGCAGCTGTCAGCGGATAGGACATTCTTGTCTAATTCTTCACGCCATGAAAGGGGTGCTTGAAGTGTGGGGTCCAGTCCTGTGCATCCAACTCTTCTATTAAAATGAATGGGGAAGTCTGCTACCCCCAGAGGTGGGCAGGCAGCTGTGGTCTAATAGATTGAACGCAAGGCTGCAGACTTGGGTTCTTGTCCACTCATTTGCAGAGTGATTTTGGCAAAGCCATGGCATGTCTCAGGTTCCCCATCTATAGCATGGGGATAATGATGCTTACCCACCATACGAAAAGGGCTAGGTGCCGAGTATTATTATTTATATAACCTGAAAGTGCCCCTTGTTTGTGAGTTAATAGCTATACCACAAGGAGTGTGTTAAGCCCAGCATGCTGCTGTTGATGACGTAGCAGGAAGCACCCTCAACTGTGGCTGTGGTCATGATGCTGGAATGTTTAGAGATTACAGGCCACATCTTCAGCTTGTGCTCATCGGTGTAAATTGATTTATGCCTGTGAACTCCAGGTGACGCTTTGGTCCAAGGTTTACATGTTGTTGTTGTTTTTTTTTTTTAATTAGAAGAAAAAGCGGAGGTCACCGTGTTTGTTTTGGGCATATGGACAGTGGGTTCCGAGAGCAGAAGCAAATCAGAGGGCAGGGATGTGCATACTGTACTGATATTGAAACCAGCATATGTGATAGCTAATAGCCTGGAGTATGGTTCCTGAAAACTAGAGATGAGCTGAGTGTGGCATTTTAGTCTGATCTGTGGAAAATATCCCATTCCATTTGGATGATTTATTATTTTCAGATCTCTTGAAACCTCCACTTTTTATCCCTTTCTTCTAGGCAATCTTCTGCCTCTGGAGCTGATCAGCCGTGGTATTGACATAACCACATCCATCCTCAGTCCCTGGAGGTTGGCATCTTAATGAGGAAGTATGGTTGGGGCACAGCCCTGTCTGTGAGTTAGGAAACCTGGGTTCAAGTCCTTGCTCTGCCACAGACTTCCTGTGTGACTTTGGGCAAGTCACTTAGCATCTCTGTGCTTCAGTTCCCCATCTGTAAAATGGGGGATAACAGCACTGCCCTACCTCACAGGGGTTTTATGAAAAAAATACAGTAAGGATTGTGAGCAGTTCAGATGCTACAATCATGGAGGTCATAGAGGTACTTTAGATAGAGCTACCCTCTGTGAGGGGCACTAATTACTCCAGCTCTCATTGACTGAAGGAGAATCTGCCTTCGGATTGGGGTGTGAGAGGAAATAAAGTGAGGTTAATGAGTCCGTACCCTCCCAACGAAAGGAAAACAAATTCACGCCTTGCTCACTCCGAGGCTTTTCTCAGAAATACAAAGGATTTCAGGCTAGAGCATTGGTGGCCTTCGGTCTTCCCTAGTGCCGTTATGATACCAAGCTTCTGCTCCTCTCTTGAAAGCCTCCCTCTTTCTCTGATTGAATGGCCTGGCAGTTGTGCAGAATGCTGATGAGAACACTACGTGACCCAGTCGCATACAATAATTTCTATGAAGGGTCATTTCTCCCAGTCACAGGACTACAGGGACCCATCTCTTTGGTTCTGAGTAGTTGTTGGGTTGGGTATTTTGGGGAATGCTCATAGCATATCTAGTAATTCAGTCTCATACTTGAGTTCTAACCCTGACGTGGAAAGCATATTCTGACAATGGGAGGAGGAATCGAACCTTTCTGACCTTCCTCCTGCTGGCTGGATTCACGTTGTATCCATAGTAGTGAACACAAGATAACCTGATTCCCAGAGTCAGAGGGGTGTGAGACTAGCAAACATTTGACAGAGAAACGTTTCTTGATCAGAATTGAGGAGCTTTGCAATAAACAGAAAGGTAGGTAATCAAAACGTTTTATTGCTTTAAATTCAGGAACAGTAAATGCTGGACCCTGAGACTGAAATGAATGTTAATGAAATCTTTTACGGTGATCAAATTCTTGAACGCTTGTTGTGACAGTTTCCCACTGGAATTTTATAAAGCATTTCACCATTTATATACCCAGAACGTACCCAGGATTTATAAAGGAGATTCTAGATGATTTAACCTGAGCACTGAAAACTGCACCATAGACAGGAATGATCAAAGCAGCTGGAAATTTTTACCAATCCTTGCTTAATGTGGTTTGTAAAACACTTGCCAAAAGTATTGACTCTGGGTTATAAGAAATATTGTGGATATTATCTAGACCAGGAGCCTTGTTAGGCTGCAGCTGATGCATAGCCAGGTTCAACCCTTGATCAATAAAAAGAGCCATCAAGTTCGTATCCACATTCTGAGCCTGCCATCTCTTAGCAACTACCATTTCAACTGAGCAGCTGAAAGCTTTTTCTCAATTAGGAGCTGTGCCATTGGCCACCAGCAGGGATGCAATGGAGTTTGCTGTGAGTGGGTATTCCTTCTTGCCAAGACTGGACTCTCTACTGACTCTCCTAATAGTTTTCCAGGATCTGCGACTGGGGTACGTGAAGTTAAATCTGGAGATAGTTTCTTTCCATCACTCTTGCCTGGTTTGATTTAGGAGGGGGAAAAGGTCTCTACTTTTATCACAAACCTCCTGTTCATTCTTGGTGGATATAAACTCCTGATATAATCTGGTTGCATCAGGTGACCATCCAGGAATGAACTGTAGACGAGATTCCCTGTGTATATATTTGATTGCAGTAGCCAGAGCTATATCACAGAAAGCTTGGTAGATAGCACTGATGTTCTCCCAAATACCTGATTCCAAGGTTGTCCCTTACTTCGGGTCAACCCGCAAAAACTGGCTCCTTCAATTTCTGATGGTTGTATCCAGGATTGCAGGATTCCTAAAGTCTGGCAGACAGCAAAAGTCATGGCTGTCCCCAAGCCAGTGAAACTATTGACAGTCCCAAAGAGCTACTGACTGATTTCTCTGTTGTGTGTTCCATACAGTCGGATGGAGACACTAATCCTGATGCAGATTAAAGCGGTATCTGATCCTCAGCTGCCTTGCATTCAGGCTGGTTCCCAGAGGAGATGATGTACCCAAGTCTAGGTACTTTGTCTGGCCCAATGTATAGAAAATGCATTTGAGTCCGGAAAGAAAGTTGGTGCAGTCCTTATTGATTTGATGGCAGTGTACAACACTGCCAAGCTGCTGCAAGTGATTCCTTATAGGCCGACGGTGCTGATTCACCCAAGAAATGATTAGCATCTGAAGCTTCATTCTGCAAGTCAAGCGAAAAATCAGTCACCTGAAACATCTCTGTAATGGCCTTCCACAAGGGTCAGTCTTGGCTCTCCTGTACATACACATATGACCTCCCTGGAACTCAGGCTGAGAAGTATGTGTATGCTGATTGACATCTGTATTGTGGATGCTGGAAATGAATTCCATAACCTTGAAGGGAATCTCAGCCCAGACCTGGGCATTTTGACCACTTACTTCTAGCAATGGAGGTTTAATTCTCATGAAATCAAGACAGTGGCAACTACTGTCCATCTATACAGTCCTCTTGCCAATCAAGCTACCTCAATCCATGGGCAAGGAATGCTGCTGCCATTCCATTCCATGGTCACTTGGCAATGAAACTTGGCTGTAGCCAGACTTACTGGCCTCATCTGGAATCCCTGAAAATGAAGATTTCTTCCTGTACCACCTTGATATGAAAACTATCAGGCACCTCCTGGGGAGCAGACCCTTTGGTCCTTCCTACATCTGTATGGGCCATGGTGGTTGCTCCACCTGAATACTGCTGTGCAGCCATCTCACTCTGGTTGCTGACATGGAACTGAATTTGGCCACTCGTATTATTAGTAGCTGCTTGAATTATATACCAGTTTCCAGTCTCTGTGTGTGCTAATATGCATAGCTCCTCCAGACCTTTGACAAGATGCTATTACTGTTAAATCTGCCTGGAGAGCTGTGGCCGATGAAAACAACCCATTACTTCTCCAGTTGACTGATGGACCAGTTTTAGACAGGAAATAACATGCAGCTTCGATTCGATGGTCTGCTTATATTCAGGGACGGAAACCTGTCCTTGTGTGACACCACACCTGATCTCTCAACAGTTGCTATGGCAGCCCATGCACTCTTGGATGAGAGCACAATTGGCCTTTTACCATGCACAGACAATCAGCACCCCCAGGGAGCTGAATACTACATCCTTACAGAGAGGAAGCATTGGTGGGAAAGAGTCTAATGCACTAAGTACATTCAGGAGTCCATCGCAGCACCTGTCTCCTTGCCCACTTGATCATAGATCATGGACCAGACTCACAGGCTACTCTCTGGCTCATCCAGAGTTGCTGCAACTATCCACCAGCGTGGCCTGGTTTCCTCCCCATGCTGTGACTGTGGAGTGGTGTTGCAGACAATAACTCATGGGGTGGAAGAGGGCCCAACCCAATATCTGGAGGGTAATTTACAATGCCTGGCCTCCCTTGATACAGAGGCCATGCTTTGGTCCCGCAACTTGGACATTGAACTCTGATGCCTGTGTACGAGAGAAGAAAAGAAATGCTTTGTCCAAATGAATGCACCATCATCAGGCAGGTGCAGTGCTCAGCTTTAGAAACCATGAAATAACCGTGTCAGATCTCACCTAGTTAACAGAATATTAGGGGTCAGGTTCAGTTCTCTGTTAAACCTTGGCAGCCTCACTGCAGCCAACAAGACCTCGTCTGTAGATTTGTAGAATGGCCTGACTCTCCCTGATTGCCCTGCTCCCAGCACAGTCATTTCCACTAGTGCAAAACTGCCATTCTGACCTGGGAGCATTTTATACTCTGGCCTTGTCTACATGTGAAAGGTCTCCTGGTATAACTATATTGGTTAGGACCGAGTGTGATTATTATTTTTTTTTTTTTAGTGGTAGAGTTAAACTGGTACTCTCGGCCAGGTCTGCACGACACACTTCTGCCAGCATAGATATGTCAGCTGGGGGGTGAAGAGGCGTGAGCTCTGACCGACATAGCTGCGCAAGCAGAAATCCTTAGTGTAGACACAGCTATACCAGTAAAAACCACACCAACAAACCCCCCTGTGTAAAGCAGTTATGCCAACCAAAGTGTGCTTCTGTTGTCATAGCTAATTTCATTTCGGAAGTGGTGTTCCTACACTGGCAGAAAAGCTTCTGTTGACATTCGTTGCAGCTACGGTAGGGGAGCTATCCCAGTTTACACTTGGTAGTGTAGACAAGTTAAGTGCACTTCGCTGGTATAAGCTATGTCCACATTAGGAGCATTTTTTCCAGTATAGTCTATTGGTATACCTATACCAGTAAAGTGCGTCTAGTTTAGACATGGCCACAGTGTGGATGCAGTTATACTGGCATATTGGTGCCTTATACCAGTATAGTTTGTTCCCCTTACCATATGGGAATAGCCAGACCAGTATAAAGTGCCTTTATGCTTATCTAATGGCATCCATACTAGCAAAGTGGCACAGATTAACTATACTGGAATAGTTAAAGGAGTACAACTGTCTGGTGTAGAGAGGTATTCATTTTACTTTGTTGCAAATGACTCTACAAGGTGCCTGGCAATGGAGAATCAGGCCCAAACATGGAAGGCAAATGCATACATTTAAAAAAAAAAAAGATTTATAAGCGTTTAGGTTTTGTAAACCTTTCCCCCTCCATAGAACCTACATGCAAGGGTTAAACTAGCTGAGAGTGTCTCTTTTAAACAGTTTTAGTTGTTTCTTTGCTGCTCCTCTTTAAAAGAAGACAAAACTGTCAAGCTCTCCATTCAACGTATCAAACACAAAACAATGATTATCAGTGATAGCGGTGTCTATAAATGAAGAAAAATAACTGTCAGCAGCTCTGAATGTGATTGCTTGTGTTTCAGACATAGTGCTTGAGAGAGATGGTTATGTAAAGTGAATAAACCCCTTTTTTCTTCATATTCCAGTGGCTACACACAATCACTGAGGAGCCCAAAAGTGAAAGTTTTAAGTCTTGACTCAAGACTCCCATTGACCTCAATGTCATATTCATGTTGTATTTAGGAATATATAAGAGTCGACAGACAAATTAGAGAAATTATGACTGCTTTTATTAATAGAGATTGATCAAGTACAGGATGCTCCTGGAAAGTTCAGCCTCCTTCCAGAACGCTATCTGCCCCACCAGATATAGGGACAACACAGAGAAAATCATCCCCCAATCACACTCTCATTGGCTGATCATTCCCTGTGGTCAGAACATTGTTACGTGGCCAATTGTCTTCACAAAGTAACCCATTCATGGGTGCCAGACCTGCTGCTATTGCACAGATTTAGATTCATGAACAAAAGATTTAGAACATCTCCTGAAATTTGTGCTGTCAAAATTACAGTGGCCTGTGGAGATTAGTATCAGGTGGTAGCCGTATTAGTCTGTATCTACAAAAACAACAGAGTCTGGTGGCACCTTAAAGACTAACAGAATTATTTGGGCATAAGCTTTCGTGGGTAAAAACCTCACTTCTTCAGATGCAAGAAGTGAAGTTTTTACCCACGAAAGCTTATGCCCAAATAAATCTGTTAGTCTTTAAGGTGCCACTCTGTGGAGATTGGCCTTCCAGTGGCAGCCCAGTGTAGCATGCAATTAACCTGGTGCATGTCTGGCATCTGTCTTCTGTGCTCTTCAACATTCTGTGGGTTAAGATATTGTGCCCACCCCTTGCTCTCCAGCCAAGTAGGGGCTGAGCACGCTCAAAGATGTTGGTAGGAGAGAACTGTCACCTAGCACACAAATAGCTCTCTATGGCAAGGCCTGGGAGCAGTGCTGATGGGCACCAGAAGAAGCTGCTTCCAACCCTCCACAGACAGAGGACGGGTCTCTTGCAAGCTGACACCAAGGAGGGAGCAAATGAGGCCAATACTGTGCACACAGGTATGTGTAACCCACTCGTTAGTGAGTATTGTGTCCCCCCCCTTGGTGCCCAGTCAACAGAGGATGTGAGTCTGTGCCAGAGCATTACCTTATACAAGAAGTGCCTGAACTGGTAGATCCACAAACTAACAGATGCTCGGAAGCCTTGAAGTGCTGCCCAGAAGTCCCTCTATTACTTCTGCTCTCCCTCCACACCAGCTCCTGATGGCTTTGATGGCTCTCTTCTGCCTGGACCAGAGAAGGAGGAGGGAGCTCTTGTCATGGATACATGGTCAGCTATTATGACAACCAATAAGTCATGCAAAAAAGGAAATTACTTTTAGATCATATTACAGTGGAACAGGCCTTACACGTCCTCATGTGGACATGAAAATAGAGTAGGCGCTGCCCCAGGAAGCACAAGTATAAAGAGACTCCACACTTCACTGTACTTTTCCATCTCTGTCTGCAAGCAAATGTTCAATTTTCCATAAGGCCAACCTCTAAATTTCCTTTAGACAGAACAGAATTGACATGGGGACAGCCTGTGGGTTTACATTTAAAATATTTACATGGCTTTACGATAGCCAAGCCTGACATGCAGAAAAGTTAGTCACAAGAGCAAAGCGGAGGGAATAGATGAAGAATGAAGCCTAAGACAGTAAAGGTGGCTCATTACAAAATGACACTGAAGCAAGGCTGGCCGCATGGAGACTTCTCTTCAGCGAGTCCGTCAGCATAGAGTTCATTTATTTTGCAAAGGCCTTTTCTCCAACCAAGGAAATCCACTTCTGACCAGCATTTGTATGTTCAGTGTTTTACTGGGCTAGATATCAACCTCTCAGGAGTGAAATAACCACAATGGAGGCCAAATCTTATTAATAGTATAGGATTGGTCAGTGGGTGCTTTCAGTATTCGCAGAGGTAAAAGGCAAATAAATAATAAACGGACTAGGCAGTTTTTTGTTGTAATTAACATCATCACCTGCATCCCTCTGTTTGACCTGTGAGCATTCTTTACACTAGGTTTTGTTTGCTCTGACCTCTAGCTGCTTCTCTATAGCTGCCACAGTACCTCTGCTGCCAGCCTCACCCACCCTGCCCATCACACTCCTCCCCTTCCCTCTCTTTTCCTCCCCCGACCATCCTCAATCTCCTTTTTTCCATCCTCCCTTTCCCCTGCTATTTCACTCCTCTAAACTCTTCCCCTTGGTACCACTCCCCATCACCCAACCAAAATGTAAGTGTAGTCAGTTTTTTAAAATTTACATTCTTACAAATCCAACCTTATCAAGCTGTGTCCTGAACATTCAGCGCCATGTAACTTCAGTGTCCTCCCTCCCTACCCTTTCTCTTCTGCTTGATTGTCCCTCATTATGTCACATATTTATGTAGGTCCTGATCCTACAATAAGCTCTGCCTGGGCAGACACTTGTCCACATGTGGAACGCATGTCAGGATGAAAGCCTTAGACTGTAAGCTCTTTGCAGTTGGGACCATCCCCCTTTAATATCTCTAAAGTGCTTTCAAGAATGTACTTGAGGCAGTATAATAAATAGACGATAATTTAGGCCATGACATAGGAAAGCATCCCTCTCTAGTCAGGAAACTTTTAAACATGTGCTTGAGCGCTTTTCTGAATCAGAGCCTTAATGCATAATACACAATGTAAAGACCAACGAGAGGTGCCAAATCTGCCAAATTAATAAAAAGAATCGTGTGAAATTCCATATTTCTGAAAGATGCCTGTAATTAGGCTAGATCTATTCCAGAGGGTCAGTTAATTGATGGGCAATTTGGACACAGTGTTTCCTTGGCAGGAAGTAATTCTTCAGCTTGGAATCTGATCTATGAGTCTTCCCTGCTGATATTGTCTTCTAAGATTATTGGACTCCCTTTCTAGTGAACATATCTTCCTTAAGAATACAGGTGATAGGTTGTCTTATTATCTCTATAGGAGCTGTTAGAAAAGGTGAACCAGCTTTTCAGTCTAGCGTCCGTCAACTCAGTCTTCATATATCTTCATGGCTGTGATGTTTCAAGGAAGTGTTCCTCCTTGTAATAAATAAGAGATTCAAAAGCCTGTGATTCAGTTAGGACCCATCCTTTTGCATGCTTTCATGACCGAAGGTGCATGTAGTTTTAGGACAATTTAGGGCTGAATTCTCTTCTTAGTTATACTGGTGTGTCAGGGACCATGGCTTCGTGTGTGTTCATACAGTGCCTGGCACAATGGAGGATCCTGAGGCTTTTGGGCACCATTGCTACTTTGAGATCTGCTGATAGAAAGTGCAATATGAGAGCTAGGTATTCTTATTAGTATTTCTGTAATGCAAATACATAATGATGTTAATTGTGCCAATATAACTCAGAGGAGACTTTGACCCAATTGTTATAACTTACTGTCACACCAAAGGATTGCAAAGGGTTTTGCAAACTACAGGAACGACTTTACTCCTGGAACGAAGCCACATCTTGGGGTGAAAATTGGAGACCGTTTTGTGCAACATACAGCTGTTACAGCCTGTCCCCAGCCCTGCTCCACTCAGGTACCCTGTCTCTAGCTTGCTGCAGCCAGGCCCTTCTCTCTCTGAAGGCAGAGAGAAGCTCCTGGCTCCCAGCCTCTTTATACAGGCCAGCTGAGACCTGATGGGGCGTGGTCCAACTGCGGCTACTTCCCCAATCAGCCTAGGTTTTAGAGCTGCAGCCCTCTGCTAGGGCTGTTTTAAGCCCTTCCAGGCAGGAGCGGGGTAACTACCCCGCTACAGTAACACAAACTAGAATCTGGCCAGGGTGCAGGACTTAACACTTGCAAAAAAGTGCGGTGGGATCTTTATGCACACAAGTGCTGAGGAGGACCTGAGTTTCATCTCTAATATGAAAAACGGCATCTCCGTCAGGACAGTGCCTCAGTCCTTGGGACAAGACTTCAGCTGGTTTGTATGAGCGGCACTCTTCCATCCTCCCTCAGGCACTGTTTCCAGATGGCTGCTATTGATGTCAGGTGTGTGGATGAGGGAGGGTTGCTGAATCTGTGAAAAGGTGTGGGCACCTGGATAGCTTCCCCCTTTTTTTAATTCATGGCCATCCTGGAAGCAGGAGTTCAGTGTAGAATAGCTACTTTTGCGACCACCTTATCACAAAAACGGTTGCCGGGGATTCTTCCTTAATTCATTTCCCCCCAGCGTTCAACGTGCAGATGTAATAATGGGCCTGCATGTGCTGAGGCAGATTGTAATTTTCTCAGTGTGAAGAAAAGTCCTGTTTCATTAAGGGCATGAAGGTGAAGTGATTTCCCTCCCTGGTCTCTTTTTATTCGTTTCAAGATTACCAGTTCTTGGCTAAGGCCACCTCATTCCTCTGAGAGCCTTCCAATGGACAACTCCAGCTGCAGCGGAGACACTCGCATGTAGTGCCTTCCCTTTGTTTTATTCTATTCCTGTTGAAATCAATTTATTGATATTGTGTGTGTGCATATATTGATATTGAATATGTGCATTCTTTTGGCTAGAGCAAGGAAGTAATGGTAAGGGGGCTCCTGTGCCGTGTGTCCATCTCTGGCACTGACTTTCTGAGTGGGTAAGTCACAGGAATCCCTGAGTGAAATTCTGTGGCCTGTGTTATGCAGGAGGTCAGACTAAATAATCATAACAATCCCTTCCGGCGTTAGACTCTATGAAACTTGTGTCATCTCTCCATGCAGGGATGATCTAGATATACTTGGTTCCTTCTCAGCATGGGGGGCGGGGAGGCTGAACTAAATGAGCTCTTGAGGTCCCTTCTAGCCCTACATTGCTTTGATTCCCTGCCTTGATTTACCCCTCTGCAATTATATTGTTACAGAACTATTGCTACCTAGGCCTTCCTGGTTGTCACTACGGTGCACATCATGATTACGTGGGACCTCCTGGTGACAGCAGGACTAGAACTGAAATCTGATCCTTCGACTCCAAAAGCACAGGTCACTCCCTACCAGGTAAGCTAAAGGAGATCCTCCATTAGTAGCTAATATTAACCACTATGATGTACATAGTTGAACTGATCTGATTCCACTTAGTTGATGGCCATGGTACACATATACACTAGCCAGTTACTTACCTATCTCGCCAGAGTGTTATGAGACTAAGGTTTGTAAAATGCTTTGAGTCCCTCAGAAGCACCTGGTGTTGGCCACTGTCAGAAGACAGGATACTGGGCTAGATGGACCATTGGTCTGACCCAGTATGGACGTTCTTATGTAGGTGCTACAGTAATATAAATAGTAATAAATATGAAGCTCTTCCCTACTCCACCGTTTTCTCTTTTATAACTCTGCTCCATTTGTGCCAGTCTCTGCAGGGCCTTCCATAGGCTTAAGAGGCTTGATGTCCATTTACACCACTCTGGCAGTGTAAGGGGCCTTTATATTTGGCATAAATTATGTGCTACCTTAGTGCAAATGGGACTCAGGCCCAAAGCTTTTTCCATAGGGGTCAGAGCTGATGCTGTTACGCTGAAGTCCACAGCAGCTTTTACTTTTTATACGTATGGGCTGAGTACCAAGTCATGCCTCTTGCTTACACCTCTATGTCTATAGAAGTCAGCCAATGCTTCTGAAGCAACCCTGACTGTACGGAGTGTGCTGAGGGAGAAGAGGAGTGCCAGCGTACAAGAGGCAGTGTGGCCAAGGTGACAAGAGCACTGGACGGGGACTCAGAAGATCTAGGTTCTTATTCCTGCTTCTGCCAGTGGCCAGCTGGGTGAAATTGGGGAAGTCCTTTCACTTCTCTGTCCCTCAGTTTCCCCATCTGTAAAATGGGGATAATGATATTGACCTCCTTTGTAAAGCACTCTGAGATCTATGGATGAAGAGTGCTCTGTGAGAACTAGGTGTCATTATTAAGAGGCCTGATCTTCCTGTCCTACAGGTCAGAGTTACCTTAGTGACTGTCTCACATGCAGTGCCCCTCCAAAGCAGCAGTGAATGAGCAGGTTCCATCTAAAGCTGGCTGGGAACAGAGCCTTCCTTTGGAGAATAGTACGAATACCGAGCACTTGCATATGTAGCTCTTTAAATCTTCACCGTCGCCTACTACTCACTACCTGACTCTCACAACACACCCCTACAAGGGAGGTCGGCAAGGATCATTAGCCTCCTTGTATGGACAGGGAAAATGAAGCACAGAGACATTAGTGGTCTGATTTGCAAAGGTGCTGAACATTTGACTTAATGGGAGCCGTATGTTTTCAGCATCCCTGAAAATCAGGCTTGTAAGTGATTTGCTCGAGGCCACACAGCAAATCATTGTCAAAACCAGGTCCCCGGCCACTAGTTCACACTGCCTCCCTACCATCCGGGACTGTTCTGTACGTGTAGTCAAGGCTCAAACTAAGGTCTCGAAAATGGAATCAGTTAATCTTTGACTATTTTCCATGATCTCTCCCTTACTTTGCCCATTGATTCATTGGAGTGGCTGGATTTTTTGGCTTCATCAGTCATATTTTATTTGTTGTTTTAGTTGTGAATGGCATCCCATTGCTCGCAATCATCACTCCAGAAAATAATACACTTAATCAGTAAAAGGGATGCATCTGGCTGGCTGCTTCTCAGGCAAGAGCACAACTTGAGAATTGAACTCCAGTCTGTCCCCTGGGTGCCATTATCTGCCCTAGACTTGTCTTCCTAGAAGCAACTCTACTATCATGTTCCATAGATTTCAGAACCCCAAGTGGTCTCCATGGATCTCAAGGCCCTTCATGCAATTAAAATTTGTCTTGTTATGAGCCAGATGTGCCCATGAACGCCACACCGATCCATTCTTGGGCATCAAAGGATGCAATGGAGCTTAAGGGGGTGTGTTGTAGCAGCAGCGTGGCGGAGGAGATGGCACTTGCTGTGTTTTTATAGGCTGCTTATCTAAACCCATGACTTCTTGGCACCTATGTGCAAGTGAAATGGAGCAACCAAAATTCAAACCGGCGTGATGCCATCCTGACAGATGGGCACATATGTAGGCAGCCAAGAGACCAGGTATATATAGAGAGCACATTTATTGAGGGCAGGATTCCCAGGCGGGAAAGACTAAACAGCTGTTCATGTGGCGCATATGTGCCTATAGTTAAAGGTATGTTACATGACTGATCACAGTCCAGGCTGCTCTCCCAGCCAATGTATGCAAGTTATCCCTACCATTTCGTCTTGCTAAATCTTATTTACGGGTGTGTAGGAGGCAAAGAGATGAATTCCAACACAACCTTCCTCTCCTTTTCCTCCTTTGTTGGAGGCCTCCAACGTAGCCATTTAAGAAACTAGGCCTAGTCATGCAGCAGAGTTACCCTGACATAAAATTGGAACAACACACCCCTTCACCTTGATTTAGTGATGAATGGAGAGTTTTCTTCCTAACTTGGGATTTAATAGTCTTTTTGTTACCAGTTCCTTTGTACTACTCTCTTTTTACCTACAGATGGGATTCCTGTACCTTCGGTGAGGATATAGGGGTGTGAAAAAGTAATTATTTCCATTGCCCCCCGATAGAATGGCCTCACTAACCTGAGGTGCTCTCTGTCTGTCTTTTCAAGGTGTCGCCATTGGCTAGGGGATGTTCATTTCATCCCTGCTTCCTTTAAATCTCCTTTAGTTCAGAAATGTCTGAGGGTTCTTCTGTTTACTGCCACCATAGCCAAGATTAAACAGCTACAAACTGGATACAGAAGGTCCTGTGGTGACTGGAGATGAAGCTGCTGTAAGCGGCATGTCCCTGTTTGGGAGAGGGACGCTTGTCTGGAGCGGCACCATCTAGAGTTGTGATCTTATCAGATTTCCCATGCCAAGCAGGGCTAAGTCTGGTAGTACTTGGATGGGAAACCTCCAAGGTAAACACAGGCTCCTGTAGGAGGTAGAGATGGTGCTTTAGCAAAGGGCATTATTTCCTCCTTACCATCTTTGCTGGGCTAGGAGACAGTGACCTTTCCTTTCAGCATGAAAAAGGAAAAGCCTGAGAAGAGAGAGAGAGAGAGAGTGAAATATGCCCAGAAGGCCAGCAAACTTTGGCTTTCTTAGACTGAGTTAGGAAATGAGTTCCAGAGCTGAGGACCTTGCACTGCAAACACTACTTCCTCTAACCTGTAAAGATATGCATCTGAGGACTTGTCTGCTTCAGTATCCCAGCTGATCTCAGTTGATGGGTTAAAGCACAAAGAGAGAGGTAGTGATGCCCAGGACCCAAACAATAGATGGCTTTATAGATCATCACCATAACCTTGAATTGCACAGTACAATCACAGAGTACACGTACTCCACGTGCAAAACACTGCTAAGAAAATGGGCCAACTACATTCTGCACTAGTTGATGGTCACTGGTCACTGTTTCTAGGTCTGGGTCTTCCAGGTGCAGATCCCCTATTTGGGCAGTGAAATCCTGCAATCCAGCCACCTTGAACACTGGAACAAGTGCTTTAGCCTTCCTGAGCTGCTAAGACACATTCTCCCAGAATCCACCCGGCTGTGGGAGTTCTGGTTTCTCAATTAACCTCAATTAACATAGCAGAAAAGACAGGAACACAGTCTTAACAGAGAAATTTGTTAACCACAGACACTTTACTCTGAACCAAGCACTCTGGAGAGTTACAGATCTTTGTATAGCAGAGAGTCCTGAATGCAGCCCTCAAAATCTGATCTCACCCCTCCGTAAGTCCTGGGTTTAGTCAGTGACCAGAGGTGATGCAGCCCTTCCTGCCTTCCTTCTTCTTAGCTTGATCTTTTGGCATGTCTTTCCTCCTGTGGCCTATGTGCTTCAGATGGAGAAATTCTGGGTAGCCCCTATCCCATCAGCTGCTGTGCAGAGAACCATTCAAAGTCAATAGCTCTTCTGGTAGAAAACCCATTGTTCTAGAAGGAAAGAGTCACTCAATTTTGATGGCGCTAGCTTGTTCTGTTCCAGCTTCTCAGATGCTCTAATCCACAAAAGAGGCTACAATACAACATCAAGGTCACAATGCATAATGAGGATTACAATGCAAAGTAGAACCCCTGAAACAGAATGGGGTTCACCAAGCAAATTGGAGTTCACTATTACACACAAGACACGCCCTCCCCCAACCTGTCACCAGCTCCACAAGACAAGGAATGGTTAGGAGAAGTTGGAGAAGCACTCTTGGCCACCACTGATATCTAGACCTCCAGAAACAGCCATCCTCCTCAGTTTGGTCAAAGGCCTCACCAGGTTTTTATGTGGTGAGGGGTCCTTTTAGTCTCATTGAGACAAATAAGTTCCGAAAGCACTTGATGAAGGAGGGTATCATTATCCTCAGGTTACATAGGAGAAAACAGGGAGATGGATGTGACTTGCCCAAGGTCACCCAGTAAGTCAGCATCAGAGCCAAAAATGGAATCCTGACTCCTAGAGCTGTGCCATACCCATTGGACAAAGCACAAACCTGCCTCTCCTACTGTCCTTGTGTATTGTATGGTTTTGAATATGTGTTGTTGCAGAGTCACTGCAGGGTGTCAATCAATAGTACATTTCTATCTGAGGTGCTTACAAGTGGCTTTTGATATGTCAATGGGGGGAGGAGGGTCACATGACGGGCATTAAGAGACACAGGGTCTATTCCTGACAGCGATGCTAACCTGCTGTGTGATCTTGGACAAATCACTCACTCTCTCTGTGCCTTAATTTCCTCTTCAGTAAATGAGAGACACTGTAATACTGCCTGCCTACCTACCTCACAGGAGCATTTTGTGAGGTTTAATTAATTAATGTCTGTCGTACACTCCGGCGGAAGGCACTGTAGAAACGTGCATTATCATTACAATTAATTAACATGGGCAAAACACTTTTTACTTGTATGTAATGCCTTTCATCCCAAGAATACTTTACAAACTATGGCCCCGATCCTGCAATCAGATCCATGTGCATGGATCCCTGAACATTGTGACCCTTTATATGGGTGCAGGGATCTACATGTGTAGATCCAGTTGCAGGATAAGATCCCGTATACATATGGCACTATTGAAATGCACCAACTGCTGGCGTGAAGAGCACAGATGATTAGTGCACGCCACTGTAAGACGGGTAGATTTCTATGGCCAAAGATACTGCAGCAAATCCCTTCTTGGATAAAAAGTGCCCTGGGATCTTTCAGAGACCCAGCAATACAATACTGATCTCACTGAGCCAGTGCATATTCCTATTATTAGAGCACATCAAAGTTGACGTGCAGAACTACTGCTCCATGATAAAACCACAAAGCACTATGAATGCATCCAGATAAGCAAACAGAGTAAAGCAATGGCCCTATATCCTTGCCAGACACAGTGATTGGACTTAAGAGATCTCATCCTGAAGTAAAACTCCACTGACATCCACAGGGACACATCAGCATGAAACCTGTGGGTGTAAATTAAATTGGAATCAGGCCTTCAGGACAAGTGCTTAGATTTTGCTCCTGGCTACAGAGGTGTAAATCCAGAGCATCCGAAGTCCAAATATGGGGACTGTGTGTGACAAAGACCCAAAATGAGGGACTCCCAAAAAATGAGCAGTGCAGGAAACGGAAATTGATGTTGGGTCCATTACTTTAGTGCAAATAACTCTGGCTATCCCCTTAACTTTTTTTTCTGATGTCCATAATTGTCAGCAATCAACAATTTGAGAGAGGGGGACCCCAGCCGGCGTGCAGAACACAGGTGACTCTGGAACTGACCTAAGGGCCACTTGGCCGGTTTATGATCCAGAGTGACTCCACTTCAGTCCGGGGGGTTTACACTGCATTGGGGCCAGAAGCAGCATCAGGCCCCAGAATGAGCAACAGATCTGCTGATTGTATCCCCCCAAAAAATGCACGAGGCTCCCCCAGGGAAGCAGATCTGGCCGCGCCCTTTTGCAGGAGGGTCCCCAGGTCCAGGCCACCCCAATCCCTGAGTCGTATTTACTTCCCTCTCCTTCCACCCCCTCCACCGCGTGAGCCAGGCGCGCTCCGCAGCCTGCTCGTGGCATTGTGGGATGAAACAAGATGTAGGCAGAGAGGAGCGAGAGGAAAACGCTTGTCGCTGTGGGCCGAGGCCGCGGCGCAGCCAATGGCGAGGGCGGCTGGCTGAGCCACTGCAAGGGGAGGGGCGCCTATTTCAGCGCGGGGGAGGCGGCCGGGCGGAGAGCGAGCGCTGGGCAGAGCGGGGCACACGGCGGCAGCGGAGCGGGGGGAAGCGGCCGGCGGAGCGGGTGCGAGAGCGAGTGCGCGGCGGAGGCGCTTCGGGTCCGTTTGCCGGTGACTCCCGCGGGGCAGGTGAGCCGGGCGCGCCGCGGCGGGGGCGGGGGTCTGACGGGGATTATGTTGCCTGGTGCATTCACGAGCAGGGGAGGGGGCGGCTCCCCTTCCTCCCCCCCGCCCGGGGCTGCAGCTGCCTGGCCGTGGGAAGCGAAGCCGGCTGCAATGGGGGGGGGCTGCACCCCGCTTCTCTCGCCCGCCTCCAGCTGGCGGCTCTGCCCCGGGGAGCCGCTCCGGTTCCTCCCACTCCGGCTGTAGCCTCGGAGTGACCCCTTCCCGCAGCCGGAGCCGGCTTGCTGCCCGTTTACATCGGTGCATTGATGGGGCTCCCAGGCAGCCCCCCCCCCCCATGGCTTTTAGCAGGGGACTTGTGTGGCTGCTGCTACATCCTCGGCCCGGCCGGCCCAGGCCGAGGAACCGCGCTCTTCCGAGGCAAGGTCATCCTCCTGATCCGAGCTAGACGCCTCCCCTGGGGGCTCGGGACGTGAAGGTCACACCTCTTCCCCCAGACCTCCGCGTGCCTTGGTCTGCTGGGGACTGCACGGAAACCTCCTCCCCTGGGACAGCTTTCCAGTGGCCAGGGGGAAATACACTAGGGTGGTGTAGGGACCAGTCCTGTGCTAGTAGGAGACGGCTCTGGTCTGTTTCAGGAGGAAGAGGGTCAAGAGGAAGGTTCCCTCCCTTAATAGGAAAGGGCAAATGTTCTACCTGCTCTGTGGCATTAATTCTGGTATCCGCTCCTTCCCCAGGAGTTTAAGTGTCAATTTATGCCTGGGCCAGTCTCTCTTGAGGCCTGTTTTGGTGGCTTCTCCCCTTGGGAAATGCAGCAGCCGCCAAGCCTCCTTGGGTAGGGAGTGAGCTGTCTCTGGCCCTTTCTAGGAGGATGAGAGGTGTCATGGTATTGTTAAGGCCCAGCCCTGTGGCTAGGGGAGGAGCTGTCACTCTGATCTGCAGGTGGAGTAGTTGTGCTTGGTAATGCCAAGGCGAATGATGTTTGGCCTCTGCGTGCTGCTCCCTTACCTGTTCACGCTTCTACCCTCCCCTTTCCAGAGGGCAGTGGTTGCAGCAGCCTCACTCAGCTGCTGTCGTGAAAAGGATGCTGTCTCCAGGAGAGGGGGGAAGCATGGCTCAAAAGGGGGCGGGTGGGGGAGGGAGAGGAGACATCTACATACTTAAGCAAAAAGGAGTTGTTTTCTGTTGCACCACTGGCATCGCTAGTGCTTGGCAGGCCTGTCCATGCTCCCAAGAATCCCATTCTAAATAAGACCAGGAAGGAAGACAGTTTCTGCAGGTCTCTCACTGAGTGCTGTAATTAGAGGCCCTCTGAATTGACTCTTCAAGCAGTCATATGTGGCTTGTCCTGGGTGCATTGCTTGGCTGTCTCTCTAGGGCTTTCCTTTGTGGTTGTTGACATACTTGAAGCTCCAAATCTACCCCCTCCTGCTAAACAGTGATTTAAACCCCAATCATCTTGGGGGTGGAAGGCACCTGTGATTGGTTTCCTAAAAACTCTTACGAATGCACGTGCTCTTTCCTGGCATTCTAGATGAATTCCCATCCTCCTTCTTTAATGCTATTAGTGTGTGTTAATAATAGCAATGCGCAATTATACATGGTATCTAAAATGTATAAATTAGGGAGCACTATGAGTCTTCAACTGCAGGCAGAATAAAGAATTGAAGTATTGTAGTCATAGGGCTGTTATGTAACTGGATTCTTTCTCTCCCTGGATAGCAGGCTCCTTTAGTTGCTATAACAAAGCTACTCCTTCAGTTTTTCTGGGACTGCTCCAGGAAACAATCATTGTAGCAGACTCTCTCCTTAATGGAGCTAAACATGTATGGGTTCCCTACCTCCAAACATATAGTGCTAGCCTAGTAATATAGCTCAAAATTTACTAAGCCTTGTTATGGCACTGTAAACTTAATGTGGCTTTGCAAACCTAATTTGACACCTTCTCTGCTGTGAAAAGGCATCCTTAAAATGTAAGTAACTTTGTGGTAGTCCTACGCTAAAGCTAAATATGATAATCGGCAACCGTGGGCATCACCTAGACAGCTGCCCTTCACTAGTGTAGTCCTTCAAATGAAGGCCCTAAACTGGTCAGATATCATGCCTGATTCTCCACTTGTTCCACCAAAATAACAAGGGAGAACTGAGTTTGAAGTGGCTGTATGTTGTTCACGTGCTAGTTGAAATGGGTCATACATCAAAAGTACTAATCAACACAGGTCCACTCTTAGCTCAGGCAAAATTCACAAGTTTGTTGTTAGTGGGCATTTTGGCTGAGTAAGGACTGAAACGTTAAATAGTAACTTTCAGCTGATCTACAAACAGCATATAAAACTAGCTACAACTAGTGGGTGTGCCCCGAGCAGGGAATCTGAGACTTGCATATAGGTGACTCATCACTGAGTAGCGTAGAACTCCCTATCTAGTTTTAGCAGAGGGAAGGAGGTTAAACACCCTGTCAGACATGCCACAGTTCAGGCTCTTAAAAGGTCACAGGTAGGCTCTCTTGTCTTGGATGGAAGTATCCTTCCACAGCAGAACTGGCAACCCTAACATCCCAATGTTGTGATGTGCATGAGACCAGCAAAACTGTTTAGGTTTCATTGGTCAAGCTGAGCAAAGTACAAAAGGAATCCATGACACACTGAGGTAAACTAGATCTGAAACTGCTTCCGTTCTGAACTAGCAAGAACAGCTGAATGTATGACCCTTAACCTTACATTTTAAAGGGAATGTACACACTTGAGTGAAATAATAAATGCTTCTGCTATTATATCCATTGAACGCAATCACCTACAATCTGTGGAGACAAACATAGTCTGGGGGCTGCTGTTGGTAGAGCCATATTACTGCTCCACTCCATTGGCTATACCTGCAAGGAAATCCAGCTTTAGCCATTGCTTATTGATTTGTGGGCCTGCTGCTCCTGTAATTTAAAGGAGTAGAAGATCTCTGCATAGGATTTATGGGGTTTTTAAAGCTAAAAATGTATGTACAGGTGGTGATACTTGGCTGTCTCTAGTCTAATCTCCAAGTGGCTTCCTGTACTACAGCATTCCACAACCTAATAGTATATCCGAGGATTACTGTGTAGTGTGCCTACAGCCAGATGTTGGGCAAGACAGGGGTTTGGTGTAACCTGCAATAGAAATACAGAACACTGTATCCAGAACTGTTTTACGTTATGTAGACCATGTAGTCTAATGCATGAAAGAACTGTAGCAGAATCCTGTGGGCACATCTTAATACTTTATGTTCTGCCTTAGGTTCACAATGTCTGACAGAAAGGCTGTGATCAAGAATGCAGACATGTCTGAGGACATGCAGCAGGATGCTGTAGACTGTGCTACACAGGCAATGGAGAAGTACAACATAGAGAAAGACATTGCAGCATATATAAAGAAGGTATTATGAAGCTGCTATAAAATGGCATAGGGTTGGCTGGGACATGTTGACCATCTTAAGTACCTATTTGACCCTCATCACCATAGTACCGGCGTGGTTCACCACACCCCTGTGAGGTAGGGCAGTGCTCTTATCCCTGTTTCTCCGATGGGAGCTGAGACCGATTCTATGATGTGAAGATCACACAGGCAGTCTGAAGTAGAGAGACTTGAACTTGGGTTATCCAAGTTCTTGGCTAGCACCTTAACCAATGGACCATTCTTTCTGGCTAGCCAAGCTAAAAGGACTTAGTTGCTGTTTACCTTAAGTAGCAACTTAATGTATTGTTGCTATCTCTCTGCAATCTTCTGAAGCTTTGGAAGGCCTGACTTGATTTAAGCTCTGTGGCTACTGTAGTTAAAACAAAACAAACAAAAACCCAACCCATCTAGGGTCAAGTGAAACTTATTTGCTTCTGCTTAGCACTTCTAGACCAAATAAACTTCCACTTCCACCCCCCTCCCTTTTCCAGGCTTTTCTACCTGTTGATATATTCTTAACACTGAGTTTTTGAAAGTTCTGAGCACCAGCTCTAATTGAGATGAATGGAGCTGTGGGTGCTCAGCCTGCAGAGATGATGCAACTTAAACACCTCACATCTGTCTGAACCCTTTACCTGGATTTATCTGAGGAATCCTGAAGATTAGAGGACCTGACTGATCAAAGTATCTTTCAGTTTGTTCACCTTATGTATTTGATGGAATCTTGTGCATAGTTGATGTCCCCTGTTTGTGTAGGCCCTTCACACAGCAACAAGGGGGAGAGAGAGAGAGCACTTGAGGGGAGGGAAACAAGAGGAAAATATTATTATAGAACCAAAACTAGGCAGGGTGGGTTGGGACCCAATGTGGACCTGAAACTACTTACCTCTGTTCGACTCTAATTCAAGTTGAAATTTGATGGTCTCAACAAGTTGAGAATATCTTTTATATTTTCTTAAAATCTGGCCTTTCCAGGTCAAAAAGTGACTAATCCAGAAGGCTCTTGGGACAGTGCAATGAGGGAATGGAATACAACGTAAGAGAACCAAAGCTCAGGAAAGAAAATGGCTTGTTGCGTATTTGCTTCCTTTTCTGATATAAAGGAAATGGCTTACTGCACATTCCCTGCTAATGGAAGAAAGGTTACTTGCAAAGGACTTCAACTGTCTGTCTTTTGTTGGTCCCTTGCTGCTTTCTGGTGTATAGTCTGAGGCTTTCTCACTTTGATTTTTTTCCCTTTAAATCGGGACTGTTGAGTCTGATATTTCCCGAGTTTTGGCTGAGGACTGGGTCATGGGAGATCCATATTAACTGAAGGGATGAGAGCTCTCAATCCTTACCAGAAACCCTTCCCTCCCAATTGCTAAATTGGTTAAATTGTTTATCCCAATGATACACTACTTCACTTGTTTAGCTATCGGCTTCACCAATGTCTTCCCCAGGCAGACAATATGTGAATGTTTCTGCTTGTTTACATTAGAAAGTCTCCTCACAAACTCTTCTGCTGCTTTATGAAGCCTGACTCTTTTTTTTTTTTTTTTTTTTTTCCTTCCCTTTTCCAAGTGACCTTTAAGATCCAGCGGCTTGCTGGAACACGCATTCCAAAATACCGTTTTTGGGGGTTGGCTTGGAATGGGAGGGTTTAAATGGTTTTGTGGAACAACTGGCCTACACATGTGGCTTGAATACCACTGTACCAAGGGGACTTTTAAAATCTGCAGTTATGGCCTGGGGCTTGTGTATAAATCACTCAAGTACATGGCATGGGACCTCTTCCGCACTCCAGGGCAGCCCTTTTGTCTCGTGCTAATTAGCACGTCAGTAATGTAGTACTAAGATCAAGCGTAGTACCTGTTCTTATCAGTTTAGTATCTTCAGATTTCCATTGCATTTGTATCTAACAGTAACCAGATATGAAAGTATATTTCAGACTGTTCTGATGTGGGCTTTCTTGGTCTTAACTACTGTACTCTCTCTCCCTTTTAGGAATTTGACAAGAAATACAACCCTACTTGGCACTGCATTGTTGGCAGAAATTTTGGCAGCTATGTAACACATGAGACAAAGCACTTCATCTATTTTTACTTGGGTCAGGTTGCAATTCTGCTGTTCAAGTCTGGATAGGAAGTCGGAGCAAGTGAAATTTGGACTGTAATGCACTGATGGCTGAAGCCAAGATTCCCTTTAACATGGCTGTGCCGCTGCATGGACTGTATACTATATTTAATGTGTATATGTTGCAGTAAAATCTACTTCTGTTTAGTTGCCTGGGAAGAAGGCGGCATTTTTTTGTTACTGCTTTTTTTTTTTGGTTGTATTGCACTAGGAAAACTGTAAATGCTTAAACAATGGCCTTTCAATGGGAAAAAATAAAACTGTTCCACAAACAGCTCCCCCAGCGGTAACCTTTTCTTTGGCAAGGCGGGGAAAACACTTTTTTGTTTAGCAGACCAAAAAGATCTTATTGAGTTCATAGTAAATACTCTTGTTAGACTGTTTAAACTTCTGTGTGTGTATCAATGGAGGAACGTCAACTTTCCTTTTCAGTTTTAGTCTGTGGGGTGGATGTGGGAGCTGTGTCAATTTGGCTTTGCTGGTCATCTCAGCAGTTGGTGGGGAGAAAGGCCTTATAATGCCCATGTAAGTTAGCCGGGAGGTTTTTTAACAAGGTTTTCATTCAAAAAGTGTATTCCTATCTTGGGACTGCATGGCAAATCATACAACTGGGCCTTGATGTTTTCTCTAGAAATGCCCACACCACTGCCCTCAGATCAGCCTACATGGATCAACTAAACTCACAGCAACTTAATCTAGTCTGAAACTTTTTAAATGTCCCCCCTAAATTATTACTTTTTGTAGGAGGAAGGATCTCTTGGCCTCAGTTGGTTTGTGGTGGGGTGATCCAGAGCTTAGTTGCTGCCACTGAGACTAACTTTCTTAGGCCATCTGGTCTCTGTTCCAAAATGGACTAGAAAATTTTAAATGTAGTGATTGACACCAGAATCTGAGACTTGATTTGGCATGTCTTTATCCAGACAACACTGCCTTAACTCGGGTCTTTCCCTAAAGTAACCTAGTCATCTGGAAGACTTGCAGATGGCCACTGTCTCCAGCAGCTACAGTGAAAATCCTCCAGGAATAGCTTCTGTGTTCCAAATCTCTCTCCTCTCTTAGCAGAAGCTGTTTTGTGAGGGGAAACTTGTGAACATAGTCTCTGAAGACAGAATGTCGTTCTCTCCAATAGGGTCAGCAGTGTTGTCTTAGTGTGTAGTAAATTCTAGTTCAAACTGCAAGAAGGTTCTTCTGGATCATCCTAGGGTGGTGTCCCCTCTCCTTCAGTTCCCCCTCCCCCCAAAATAAATAACCCTCCAAAAACACCTGTGGTGGCTTCTGCAAAACTTGGTGCTTGCAGTAAGAGCCTATTGATCGGTGGTTAATATGGGCAGAATTTCTAGAATGGAGTGAATTCTGTTCTAGGGCAAGGTGACTCCTAACTCTCAAGATGAACCAGGTTGATGGTTGAAAATAACATGCCACTGCTTTTTGTTTGCTGTATTGGGAGAGGGGAGAAAGTGTAACTATTAATTGTGAAATGACTGAATGACCCAGGCTGACTTTTTCCTGAAGTAAAAGTCCTTGTGTCTGTAGACTGTGCAAAATCCAAAGTATACCTAACTTTGTAATATTGATAGAACCATGTTGTAACTAGACAAGATGTGGTGTCATAATTTATTTCATGTTGACAAAAAACTTCCAATCTGGGGGTAAGGTGCCTTGGACTAACCAGGGCACTTTGGCGACTTTTGTCTATACAGAACTCCACTTTTGATCTAAAAAGGAGAATGTGTGTTTGTTTTTCCAAGCATGAGTCTGATGTGAACCTGTTCACACTCTTCTGTGGAGCAAGAGGATGTTCCCTTCATAACTGCAATTGCTCAAATACCTTTTTATTTTTCAAACATTAAAGGTGAATTGACACATTTAAAAAGCTTCTAGTTTTTTTTCATACCAGACTTACAAATCCAAATTGGCTACATTATTTGTAACATTTAATGTTAACTGTTTCTCCATATCTACTGAACTCTGTAGATCCGGCAACACTTAATACTGTCTGTATGGTTGAGTCTCCAGCTCATCAAATTAGCTACTGACCTTAAGATGTTGCTTTCTGAAGTGAGTTTATACCCTCCTCCAGAATGTCACTTGACTAGGCCTGAGCTGACCTCATTAGACTGAGGGTCCTAACTGGATGCTGGCTGTCATTGGTATTCCAGACATGCTAGCTGTCAAATCACTTCATGAGAATCCTAAAGTGCTCTGCTGCAGACTACATGGATGTAGCAACTAAAGCTTTCATTAGCTACTACAACTGGTCAAGCCTTTTGGAGCGTTAACCCTTCCACACTAGTCCTGGCTCCTTCTTGGGTTTGCTTGTTAGATAAATAGGGTCTAAAGGACCATTGAACTTCCCCCTTTTTCTGTGCTGCCTCTTCTGTCCAAAAAGGTAATCCAAGTAGTGAGAGGTGTTAGACTTCTGAATTTAAAGATTTAATGAGCTGTTTTGTAACTTAAAGCCAGTAGCTGCCTGGAGGAATTGGCTTTAAAAAAAAAAAAAAAATCCACATGGGGGAGGGAAGACACTTAAGAATATTAAGTTGCTTTTAACTATGGCTCTTACGCCTTGCACTTCTATCAGCATGATTCTATACTGGAACTTCTGGCCCTCTTGCTGTGGGGGATCCATCTTCACGGTCTCATAGGCAAACATTACTTTCTTATGGAAGAAATTGCTGTATCTTATGCCCTGGAAATAAGGAGAAGCAGTACTCTATGGAGCACCTGTAGACTTCAGTGTGAAAAGTTCTCCCCTTTCCAAACTAGTGTAGAACAGATCTAAATGCACTGAGATAGAGAACTCTTGACTAATGCAAGGGTATGACTACTCCAGCAATCGATCTTGCTTGTCACAAGGTGGGATGCTCACTTGAGGCAGCTAGAAGTCATTCTCTCTCTCTCTCTCTCCCTTCAACATGTGCTGCTCATCTTGGAATGGCCTAAATGAACCTTCCCAGGTGGAAGGATGGTCCTGGGCAGGGAAGTGCAGCCATGTGAATCTGGACACCTGTGTTAGAGCCTGCCCGGTCACAAACTTCCAACATAAGTTTAAGATAAACAGTTTCTTCCTTTTGCAACTGAGGGGTAGAATACTGAGGCTGTCAGGGCTGCTGGGAGGTTCACTAATGCTGGGTAGTGCAAGAAAGTGCTTTCTTTGGAGGATTTCCACGTCTTTGTTTCCAAACTAACTGCACTGGGCTTTACTCCTGTGACTTTGTGTGGGGGAGACTAAAAGACAAAGCAGGTGCTCCCAGCCTATGTGCTAGTGTTCAAATCTGCCAGGAAAGGAAAACTTCCAGGGTTAGACTTTAATCTACAAAACAAAAAATGACCAGTAATTTTTTTTTTAATCCTAATACAGTATTTAGCTATACAATCTTCCTATGGGAAATCAGGAGACTTTAACAGGTATATCAACTCCTTAAAAAAATTTGGGGGAGAAAGTGGATTTATCTAAACCTACTTCACATCAAACTCAGGCGTCCCCCACTTGCACATATTATTAAATAGCAAAGGAAAGAGTCCTGTTGATTGAAAGGACTTTGGCTCAGGCCTTCATTGGAGGAGGTAGTGAAAGTGATTAATAAAACCTGGTTCAACCACCCAGCCCACTTTACGCGGTTATGTGACTTCCATGCCAGCTTCTGATCCTGCTCACTCTCAGCTTTGACTTTAAACAGTTAACTCTAGTTCTTACGCTTTCAAAGGACTTTCAGAAACATAGGCTGCCTCTAAACTAAAGCAGTGATTTCCCCCCCCAGGGCATCAGACTTCCTGAAGCTATAGTTCTGTGAGGTGTGAAGTCACCTGACCCCATTACCTCACTGCGATGTCAACTTTATAGCTTCCTGATAACACTTTCAAGCTCTGACTTTTGGTCAGTGCTGTGTACCTGCTGCTCTCATTGATTTCAACTAGAATTTGGGTGCTCTGCCCCTTTGACAATCTGGCCCTTCATGTTAATTATTTCAGTGCTGATTAATTCTCTAGATGGAGTGGGGAAGAGGCACCTGCGGCAGGGGGAGAGATTCCAAGGAGAAGTGATCTAGGGAAGGGGGAAAAAGAAAGGAACAGAAGAATGGGAAAAGAAGAGAAGAAAAGGGCAGAAATAGCGATGGTCAGTCATAAGCCTGAGCAGATTTTCCCACTCAGTGATGGCCAATATTTAAGTCCCTTAACATTCAGGGTCATAAGGGACAGAGGATACTAATGAAGGGTCAGATTACAATACCCTTACACTAACCAGTGCTGTACTCATCTGTCCCGTTGACTCCTGGTGCAGGGTGCTGTTCAGTGTCACAGGCTAGCCCCAGAAGCACTGCTGCTTCTCCTTTTCATACCAAAGTTGTTCTTTGGTAGAACATACGTAATACTATCGATAAACTACTGGCACCCAGTCCTGGTCAGTCTCACGTATAGGGGAAGCGAACTCATATATGGGAGTGTTACCTTTGTAAACAAAGAACATTTATGGAGGGTGAGTGGGGGGCGGGTTAATAACATTTTTTGGGGAAAGCAGGGGAGTGGAAAGCATATTTCTCTATCTTTGCTTTGCAAATCTTTTGGGAGCCTGACATGCTGTGTACTGATATCAATGTTGTATCCTTCCCTGTTCACTTGGATGTTACAGCTTTTGTTTTATGTATTTAGGACCAGATTCTGATACCTTTACTCAAGTTGAGTAATAATAATGCCTAGATGGTAGATATAGTCCATAGATCGTGAATAACGTAGCTGAAGTTCGAAGTACCTTAGTTCGAATTAGTTCTAACTTACCTTGGTCCACACGCGGCAGGCAGGCTCCCCCGTCGACTCCGCGGTACTCCTCTCGGCGAGCTGGAGTACCGCAGTCGACGGCGAGCACTTCCGGGTTCGACTTATCGCGTCCAGACTAGACGCGATAAGTCGAACCCAGAAGTTCGATTTCCAGCTGTCGAACTAGCGGGTAAGTGTAGCCAAGGCCTTAGTGACTTCCTAAATCTCCTCTTGCTATTTTATGTGAGCAGGGCTGTGTGTGTGGTGGGGGGTGATCATCACCATGCTCAGGGAGTTATCAAATCCTTAAAGGTATGTAGGAAACTAACTCCCATTGGTTACAATTGGATGTAATTTTAGTGGGAATTTGGTGCCTAAATACTGTTGAGGATCTGGGCCTATGTGCTTGAAAGCTCACCTATGGAGCTTACACTAATTAGACTTCAAACTTACATAGCACCTCCGCACTCCAGAGCACTTTACAAACTAAACGTCGTAACACTCCCATGCAGCAGGTACTATTATTATCCCCATTTTACAGGTGGGGAAAGTGAGAGACGGGAGTAACTTGCTGAAGACCCCAGAGGGACTTGGTGTCAGACTAGGATCCAGGAGTCTCAGGGAGCCGGTCTGGCTTTCATTTCCGCTAGGTCACACCTCTCTCTGTCAGAATATGACCTTTTATATGTTTGTCTCATTTAGGCTGTCAGCTTCTTAAATGGCCTCATCACCAGAAATATGTTGACATATGTGATCGCCCACCATTCAGCTGAGCCACTTTTTGGGTTGGGGGAAGCTTTGCCAAGGGATGTCATAGCATGTGTTTACCATTCAGCTGGCTTCCAGCTCACAGATATACTCCATGCGGAGGGTCAATATCAAGATCAGTAAAGCCCAGGATTTGAGCTACATTTTCCTCTCTGTTTTGGTTGCCAGGTTCACGTAGCTCTACAGACACATCCTAGCGCTGGTTATCCTGCTGCCATGGAAACCTTGAGACAGGTGAGCACAGCCTGGACTCCTGGTTATAGGGAGTCGTGTGGCCTCTTGAAGGCTGTTAGCCAGGCTGCTGTAGAGCTTAGGAGCTGTGCAGAGTGCACTGAAAATGTGGGCTACGTATTGAACACGGTAACAAAGAGCTTTGGTTCCCTGGGCTCTGGATAATTGAGGCTTGTGCGTTTGTGCAGATAGTGCCTGTGTTTTGCTTCCCCACCTGGCAAAGGGGAAAATATAAAAAAGCCCCCATGCTGTGTATTTTCAGCTAAAACAAATCAGTGCAGTCTGCTGGCCTGAGCCCTTGGGCACTGCAAGGGGCACCAACACAGCTCTTGCTCAGGACATGGATTTCTGCTTCAGGCTTCCCAAGTTCACACGCTAAGCAGCAGTTTGCCCAGCGGAAGCTAGCATGTGTCCCAAGAGTCTCCCTTGTTAGGCAAAAAGCCTAGATCCCAGTTCCAGGTTGCAAGTTTGAAGCAGTTTTGGTAACGTGGGGCTAATAGGAGGAGGATCCCAGCGGATCTGAGCATCTCCCCAGCTCCTATTTCTTGGTCCATCATAGACCTCCTTATAATATGCATTGTAACCCCACTGATCTGGTTACACGTCTTCCCCAGTCAGCCCCTGCTTCCCACCAGCCTCATAAAAACTTTATCTCGGTGCAGCTGCTACGCTCCTTACTTCTTCCCCTGCTACGGCATCCTTCCATTTCCTTTATTGCCTCCAATGGAGGCAAGTCACAGTGGCAGATTTACAGCTGTTATTCAGCTATCCAGATTACAGATCACCTGCCATCCTATATCACCTGCTCGGCCCTGCACCCCAGCTCACTTCCTCAGCTGCAGCATTACAGGAACGTCCCCACATTTTTCTTCCCACTTGCATACTATTCAGAAAGGACTAAAAAAATCAAGTACAAACTGTATAAAAATGGCCCTGTTGTAGCATCCTTTTGGAATGTAAATGTGTGTGCGGCCTTTTGTTTTGCCTCTAACTTTCCTCCCTCTCACTTGTCTTTGAATGGAATGATTTCAGGAGTGGGAGGAGCTCCCTAAGAGTTGCTATGTGTCCTGACACTGTTTATGACCCATCAAAATATCCCAGGAATTCACCATGGCAATTCCTAGCTCCCATTCTTCCTGAACTTCCTCAGCTTCATTTAAAGCCAGTTCCTGGTGCCACAGTGTATAATTATAACAGTCAGCATTTATGCCGTGCTTTCAGTCCTGAAAGCACTTTGCAAGCATTAATCAAGCAGTCTGTTTATTCTTATGATCTATACAAGTAAATTCCAACCCCCTCTCCCCGGTCTTGTATAGGCAGTTACTGTTGTAGAATCATAGAATCGTAGGACTGGAAGGGACCTCAAGAGGTCATCTAGTCCAGTCCCCTGCACTCATGGCAGGAGGACTAAGTATTATCTAGACCATCCCTGACAGATGTTTGTCTAATAGACAATAGGAAGTGTTTTGTAGACATCTGAGCAGAATGCTGGGAGCTAAGAACTCCTAGAACCCAAAGTCAGAGATGACAAATAGCTATTAGATCTTCCTGTGCCAGGTTAGCTTCTGAGCTCTAATTCTTGCATTGACACCAACGCCTCCTGTAGCCTGGGAAATGTCTCTGAACCTTTGCTATTATTGTTGTCGGTCCTAACAGCCTCAGGGCCCCATTGTGCTAGTGCTGGATGTGGGGAGAAACAGGCCCCGCTCCAAAGGATAAACAATCTGTGTAGACAAAACAGGCCCAGAGAGGCTGAGTGAGTTGCCCATGATCCTGTTGCAGTTCGGGAGAAGTTGGTATTAGAACCCAGGTCTCCTTGGTTCCACTCTCAATGTTCAGTTCACCAGACCAAGACTGCCTCAATTTCCACAGCTGTAAAATGGAGCTAGTGGTCCTTAGCTACCTTATTATGTGCTGTGAAGTTGTACTGCTTTAACTATGCTGGTATATCTAACGTGGTAAAACTTCCCTGGTGTGCCCACAGTTATACTGGTATAAATATGCTTTATTCTGGTATAGCCATTAGTAGGAGAAGGGACTAGCCTATATGCCACCTTTTTCCTGCTGTAACTGTGTCCAGTGACTTAGCCTGCATCCTCATTGCAAAGTAGGTGGGTTACCAGCCTGAGTGAAAGCGCCACCAATTTTAGTCTATAACCTGAGGACAGACCAGCTAGCCCAGGCTGAAAACACCAACTTGGGTGAGGTTTTGTGTGTGGATAGGAGAGGGGTGTGACATTCCCCAGGGTACAATGTGGACTATTGAATGGAAGTACCCTCTTAATTCTCTAGCCTGGGACACCTCTTACGCTGCTTTGCTGCCAGAACAGCCACATCTAACCTGCTCACACACCGCCTCCAGCAGGTAACTTGCTCCCATCCACACAGTATTGAGAGCTATTAGCTAGCCACACAAAAATGACTTACAGGGCGACACTTGCATATCCGCAGTCCCAGCCTTGTTCCCCAGAAATGGGCATCTTCCACTGCTCAGTATTCTCCTGGACAGCGTAAGCTCATAGGAAGCCTGTCGTTCCAGCACCGGTTAATGATTATGCACTGTCATTCAAAGTAGAGATTCCCAAACACTTCAATCCAAACACACCGGTTGAGATCAAACCAGTTTATTAACTAGAGAAAGATAGATTTTAAGTGATTACAAGTGATAAGGCATAAAAATCAGAATTGGTTATAAAAGGAATAAAAGGATAAAGCTGCTAGCTAATATCTAAATCAACTAGAAAGCAAAATGTCTCTCTCACCATAAGCTGGAACAGTTTCGGCAGTGGATTTCCTTTCAGCCAGGGATCCCTCCCCCAGTTCAGTGTTCTTAAGGTATTCGTTGATGTCATGAGCAGAGAGATGGTAGAAAGAGAGGGGTGATGTGGAGGTAACTGTCACTTATTTTTATATGCTCCTCCCCCCTTTGAGGATTACCTCCCCCTCGCCGTGGTGTAGACAAACAGTCCCCTTTGAACGGGAGATTTGAACTGTCTCTGGGAGGAAATGTAAATGTCTTGTTTATACCTTCTCCCCTGCTGATGGATGGCCAGTTAAACAGGTAATGGCCCTTTAGTACCCTGCTGGCATGCTAGTGTGTCTTTGTCTCTGAGAAACTGGTTTGTGGGCATTACCCAGAACTACAACATATTTCAGTAGCAATCATATAGCAAAATCTCATCATTTTACCTACAGCCTTGTTACATGCATTTCAACAGGATAAGCATATTCAGCAGATTATGAGTTTTCAAATGATACCTCACAAGGCATACTTTGTAGAAAATAATTCATACCCATACACAAGTGGTGAACATGGGATACAGGGTGTCACAAGGGATACAGGGAGTCAGGGCTCAATACCTGAGTAAGAGGCTGAATTGAGTGAAGACGTACCCTGAGTGCTTGTCTTCACTGTTGAGTTTGCTCGAGTATGGGCCCTAAATTAAGTCCCATCCACGCACACCCTTAACTCGGTTTGGCTGGCCGGTCTGGAGGAATAGGCTGCTGCTAACACAACCGCTCCATGAAGCTTGAGAGTTATTTTGCAGCATGGCGCTGCTCCCACGTGAGCTAGGCTAACTCGAGCAGAGTTAACTCTAGTGTAGATAACTTGAGATAACTTTGCAGTGAAGACATAGCCTAAGGTAGAAAACAGATTCTGGGTTCTGACTGATCTCCATTTGCACCCGTGAATCACAGGAGAATGGCAGTGGTCTCACACACACTGAAAGGGAAGAGAAGATTGTAGCCTGTAGATTTGTTTGCCCCTATTTTGGGGCAAAAGAACATAGTTGCAGCAGTTGAACTCCCAGGAGATTAAATCTCTGGAGTCTGAACTGACCGCGGGCACTGCTCCCAGTTTGGGGTCTCTAGATGCAGATCCTCTATCTAGCAACCCCTCCTGCGAGCTGAGATCTCGTGGGCCCCTGGGACCAGTTGCTGACCCTTCAGGCTCTCCCGTAGCTCCAACAAGCCCTCTCTCAGAACTCCAGCCATGGGGTGTTCTGAATCCACTGGTTACCTCTTCAAAGAGGCACATGGTAGATGTAGCACAAACTTTGCATGGCATTCTGAAACCCCATTGCTCTTTCTTTAATAGCACAAGAACTGCACAGAGTTTAAACCAATAAGAAACTGTACACGTTTCCCTGCTTCAATTTCCTCACCGCTCTGGAGCATTCTTTGGGCTGTGATCTGGGTCCACTGGGTGTGTCCAGGACCCTTCTGCTGCAGCTCATGCCTTGACTTCTGAGCCACGGAGCGTCTCTCTCCCGCTAGATCAGCTTGCTTCCTCTGACTTCAGTTGGTCTTCAGCTAAACCATCCCCGCCCCTGCTACGAAAACTGTTTCTTCCCCTCCTGCCCAAAGATTTTCCATGTGGCTCTCTGAGTCTTCCCCTTGTGAGTCCTTTTTAAACCCCCGTTTTGTCACCTCCGTCTTTTTGTCTTGTTTGGGATTTTTCCATTCTCCGAACGCCAGCAGACAAGTAGGATAAAACTGGTTTTCCTAGCTTCTGCTAACCGCTGGTTCCAAGATGCTTCCACCTGAGTAGGTGGTCACTGCGGTCTAATGACCCCCCGTTGTACCTGGTCTGGGAGGGACGTGATACGGCCTTTGTCAGCCTATGATAGAACCACACAGAGAGCTAGTCAATGATAGTGCAATTTTCATAAGAATAACTTCACAATATCAATAAGCTGTACAGATGGATTCCCCAAATCGTCACATCACGTGACCTGGGTTTGATGGATTTACATCTAGAGCCACCGGTTTTCACATTGCAAAACTACCCGCAGAACTGGACATTTTAAAAGAGAGGCCAAGATAGACGCATCACAGGAACTGAAGGCTTCACTCAACCTCTAGTGATGGTTCCCTCCACCGCAGGGCCACAGTGCGCCGGCAGGAAGGCAGCGCAAGAGAGTTGGAAAGGCCACATGCATTTTTGTAAACAATAATTAGCATGAAAGGAGAAAATATTTTGTGACTCAGCAGATGCTCAAAGCCGAGCCATTGTTTTCATGGTTCTGATTGTACTTCAGCAGAAGTGACACATATGCGAGCCGAGAACAGCCTGGGCCATCTGAAGATACTATATTACATACAATAATTTATAGAAAATCATTAAACAATTAAATCTGGCAGATCTCTCAGCAAACAAAAAGCAGCCTGCAGTTTGTATGATAAACAGGGCAATTCCAGTTTTTTCTCGGCTGTATTCTTGAAATCTGACTTGAATCCTTATTTCAGAATAACTATAATTATCTTTAATTGCCATTATTGTTTAACATTTTTTAACATTTACAAGTGCAAACTGTTTCAGTTTTCCATGCAGATACAATCAGAAGCCGGGGTTCGCAATGAAAGCAATTAAAATGCTGCAATCATTACAAATATGTGTGTATGTTCAAATGCGTGTGTACGTTCAATTTGCATAACTTGCCAGTATGTAGGCTAGAAATTCAGATAAGTTTAGCAGCATTTATTTAGAAATTCAGCAAAGCTAGTATTTTCTTGCCATCTCCAGTGATTTGCAGCTATGGCTCTTTTTGGACGGGCAAGAAGGGGGGAAAAAAGCACTTTCTATCTTACATCCTTGGAGAATACATAGCAAAGATAAAATTATGCACATGAATTATGCATATGAACGATGCTTTCACTTCTGCTTTTGCTAGGGATTAGATCATGTTTGGTGTTAATCCTTTGTGAATATCTATATGTTCTGTAGCCATCTGAACATCCTCTCTGAATGCTACCAGCTCACAGTAATTTCAGTGGTAATGGCTGAAAACTGCCACATTTCACTTTTGTGTGGGCAATAACCTCAGATGGAATTTCAGATCTTGGAAATCAAAAGTATTATTAAAAGTGACATCCTGTGTTCCCTAACTGATTTCAGATTTAGAGCAAGTGATTTTGCTGCCCAATGTGTGATGCTCCTTCCAAACAAACAAACAAACCCACCAACAAAAATACATGCAATAGATAGAAAAAGATTTAGCTATAATAATAATAATAATAACAACACAAGTCTGTGCTATTTTATATATACGCTTGGGAAAAAATATGCAATCCTTTAGGCAGATACTTCCTACGCCTGTGTAACTTTGAAAAATCTCAGCCTTAAATTCAGAAAGGTGGCTAGTACACAAGAAAGTCAAAAGCCAAGGAAAGTTAATGTTACTGCTGCCTCTTCTGGGAAGCAAGATAAGTGGTCATGAGAAATATACCAGCATATCCTGGATTTTATAAAGATAAAGCCCAGCAAAGAGGACGATAAAGGAAACCCATCAGATTAAAGCACATGCAACATAAATGTAAAGTATTTATGCAACAGAGTACAATTCAGGCCCAACAGCTTTTACTGACATAACTTAAGGCACACATATAGTCTAGAGCAGAGGTTCTCAACCTATTTACCACTGCGGGCCGCATATGCAGCTCTCTATCTGTCATTTGGGCCACAGCCACACAATATATTTACTACCTGTATGGCCCTGAGGCTGTCACATGGGCCGCAGCTGTCTGCTGATTGGTAGGGTGACCATATTTCCCTATGCTGAATACGGGACACCTGGTAAAATTACTCATATTTAAGCGAGTTTAACAGCAATCAATTGTACAAACGTTCAAATTAACATCAAGTTGACTGAGCCCCTGTTAAAAAGAAATACCGCCTAGTTGGATTCTTTTTATTTACCTTCTTATCTTTAAGGCTTTAGTGTTCACATGGGGAAGGGTAACACAAACACACCCCTACTCACACACACACACACACGGGGAGGGGTAACACACACACACTCCTGGATACCTCTCTCATACGGGGGAATGAGCGACTGACCTGACCCTTACTGCCTGGCGCTCTCCACCCTCCATACCTGGCTGGGCCCCCGGGATGGACCCGCCTTTCCTGGCACCGCGTCTTCCTGAGGCAACACATGCGGGGGATGCAGGGTCACATGCTCCTCCTCCCCTGATTTCTCCAAGGATTCATACCAGAACTTGGCCAGCAGCAGCCTTCCAACACTGTGCAGGAGGAAAGGGACGGGAGCTGCTTCCAGCCACTGGGGAGACGGAGGGGGGGGGGGGCGGGAAGGGATGACCTGGCCTATGTTTTTGCAGAGCTCATCTCTTCCCACCCCGTACTGCTCCATGTGGCTGGAAGCAGCTTGTCCCTTCCTGCCCGCACAGTGTCAAAAGGCAGCTAAACACCTCCAAGCTGCTGCTGGCCACCGACATAACCCGGGCGCCTCCTGTCCTGTCCCCCGGCTACAGTGCAGGCAGGAAGGGGTTAAGCCGTAAGGATGCATTGTGTGCCAGGGCCCAGGGAACCTGACTGCAGTGAGCCTGGCCAGAGAGGTGGGTCAGCAGGGGACAGAGCAGCTCTGCGCTCCTTGGGGGCAGGCCCCAGGGAGGGGCGTGAAGAGGGGGGCTAATCCCCTGCCCTGGGGGATGCTGCGGAGCCTGCAGGTTCGGGGCATGAACAAGCTGGAAATCGCTTCCCCACCACCACTCCAGAGCTTAGCTGACGGGCAGAGAGGCTTCCCCGTGCCCAATGGCAGCTCTGTGCCTCTGGCACATGCAGGGCTCCGCTCCTCCTGGGCTGGAGGGTCTTGGGCTTTCCCGGGGCGCCAGCCCCGCCAGAGGCAGTGGGGGAAGGAAGGAGCCTGCCAACCAGGCTGTTGGTGAGCTGAGCGTGCAGACCAGAGTCTGGTTCTCCGCATAGCGCTGGGACCAGGACGTGCCCCGCTGGGGGGATATAGAGGAGCAGCTGGGTTGGCGGGGTGAAGGGGCAAAGCAGGGAGAGGACAATGAAAGGGGAAGCATGTTAAGGGGTCTCCCACCAGCCTTGCACACCCATCCCCATTGTTAGCTACTGGATCCCCCCCACTCACCGCTGGTGGGTGGGTGGCTGCCGAGCAGGGATCCGGCCGGCAGTACGACCCTCCAATACTGATGGGGGGAGACAGAAAATACGGGACAATTTGCCCGTTTTTAAGAAATAGTTGGGACACCTGAAGGAGGGCTTAAGTGTGGGACTGACCCTTTAAAAACAGGACATCTGGTCACCCTACTGATTGGGCTGTGGGTTGAGCACCACTGGAGCATAGTACCTATAGAGATGATGTTTGCTTATGTTTATACAGAAATGTGTTCAAATGTAAGTAGGCCCAAAAATCTATTTTCTAAAAATAGGCTTGACAATGGTCAAGTGAGGCCTAGTAAACTCTGAGTAAAGGGAAGCGGGACAGTTCAGAGGCAAGTTGCAGGTAACTTAGGACACAACCCCTGGTCATGTTGTAGACATATTTTGCCTAACTGGTTTTCACAAGCATCTTAGATAAAATGTTAATGTCTCGGAAAATGCTCTCTGTATTGACAGTTATTGGTGGCATTTACACAGGCGCTAATTAAAGATGAGCTTAATGTTCAATGGCCAATGAGAAAGTAGAAAATATTTAATTGTGATTAAAATGGTGGATTTAATGTTAATTGATTAAAGGGCATTACTATAATTTTTTATAAAAAGGGTAGCATGCTAATTTTAGATTGGGCACGCCCATCTTCCATCAGGGTACCATTAGAGAACGGGTTATCCCCAGTCTCCTTATTTAGGGACTGATCACCCCATAATGCATCATTTCATCTCAGAATGTGTGTAACAAGGCAGTGTATGGTAATAGTACGATTCTTGTTTGCTTAGCTTATTATTTTATATTCAATAAAGTCTTTAATGACTCATTCACTGTGTCATTCACAGCCCTCTATGAAATTCAGTGTTGATAAATGCAAAGTAATGCACATTTCCCATATGATACATGCAAAATGATGGGGCCTAATTTAACTGTTACCACTCAAGAAAGAGACCTTGGAGTCATTGTGGATAGTTCTCTGAAAACATCTACTTGTCTCAAGTTAAGACTGATACAACCAGATGAGATGATAGTAAATTTGGAAAGTCTTCAGCAATAAAGAACTGAAGGATGACTTGGTGAAATGGTTAAGTATGTATGGCCAGGAGATCCCTGGACTAAAAAGGAGTCTGACTGAATTTTTCCCCTGAGCAATTCTCTTATCAAGGTCTTCCAAAGATAGACGTGATGAAGCTGAATTCTCTCCACATCTCTCTTTGATAGGGACAGACATGGCTGAAAAATATGAAATGCAAGAAGACAGATAGAAATGATGCCTGGTCGTAATTTTGTCAAAATGGCATTGATACCCAAGAGCAGTGTATCATAGTTACAGGTTAGTTTAACTCCCCCTGGCAGCTGGCACCCTTCCCGTATTATCAAATCACCTGACTGAATTTCAAGGAGCTCTTCAATATATTCAACTGGAGCATTCAATCTCAAGAAACTATCAGAGTCTCTGGGATATGGATGTCTCAGACTGGAATTATCCACTGTTACGTATCAGAGTTGAAATTTTCTCCAATTTGATATCTGCTAAGTTTCAGGGGACTGTATCCAATTCCACCATGTGCATGGGGGTGTTGGCAGGCCTGGGCTCAGGTCAGAAGTTGTAAAGCCATTGATTTGGCTGAAAATTCCTCGCCGTTAGTTATTATGTATCCGTTATTTGAAATAATAGCAATCTTAATGGATTGAACCTTTCTGTCCTTCTTCAAGGGAAAACCCTCATTTGAAAATCAGCTTGCCTGAGTCAGGACTGCAGGATATGGTCCAATAATAACTTGGCATCACAGAGCACATTTCATCCTGCGTGGTGAAGCTGAGAGACAAGGGAGGGGATCTGGCTGAGGGTGTGATCTGTGCTGAAGTCATTTCCCTGGCCTTTGCCATTATTAGTCTGCATCTTTCTTGGGCGTGTTGTTGGATCCATGGCTGCTTCTAGATATGCAGGTGACAGCTATGGCACGTACTCAGTGTGGCTCTACGCACTAGAAGAGGACAAAGAGCCATGCTGGTTAACATGAGTTAATCAGAGACAATGAACCTTCCTCTCTAATGAAGACCTCATCATGCTGAACCACAGCAGCGATGGCTTTAGTGTGAGTTCAAACTTCAGGGGTTCAGTTGCACCCACAGAAATCATGAAACCAAGGGTACAAAACCAGGCAAACGTACACTTCTCCTGACCTGCTGTGGAGAGGAGCCCTGGTGCTGGGAGCATTGGAGAGCTAGCCAGCCAGCCTTGCACTCATCCTGCAGCAGCAGCTCTTGTCCCATAGGGCTGGCTCCCTGCTCTGGGCATTACGACCTGGCGCCCAGGGACTCCGCGCCACTCAGGTTTGGCCTGTCATGATGGAGGCGTGGCTGGGCCAAACCTGAGTGGCATTGCAACCCCATGTGCCAGGTCACAACGCCCAGAGTGGGCCAAATCTGAGTGAGTAGTATTGCAACCTGCTGCACAGGGTTGCCCCATAGCTCAGGTTTGGCCTGTCTGTCATGCCCCTCCGCACCGGACTGGGATTAGCGTTGTGGTGCCGGGTCGGAGGGTGCTGCTGCCCCTTTAGCAGCTTAGTCTAGTACACCCACTGAATCAAGAGGCTACATCGAGGGTAGATGATTGCTATGTACTGTACCCAGGGCTATTCTTATGAGCTGGTGAAGGAGTTCTGCAAAGAGAACATGGGGTCTGTCTGCCAGTCAAATATTTTTTATCAGTGAGACAAAGTGTGACAGCTCTGAAAATCTCAGCTGCCTTCAGGGGGGAATCCCCAAAATGGAGGGGCTCAAAGTGAGAAGCCGCTTTTGCAAACGTAGGTCTAAGTAACTTGCACACAATGTGTCAGTGGTAGAACCAGGAGTCGAACTTGTGTGTCTAGACTCCAAGGGACAAAATCCCAGCTCTATTGATGAGCGTTTTGCCTTTGACTTCAAAGTGGGCCAGGGTTTCAACCCTTGTCTCTTGGCTCACTCAGGGATTCGCTATTTCCTTTGCCTGTCTTATCTTTTCAGATTGTAAACCTCTGGCTCTGAGTTCCTAGCCCAATGGGACCTTGATTTTGGTTGAGGCTTGTAGGTGCTACTGTTAATACAAATAATAATGAATACATCATGTTTTTCATCTATGGTGTAATAACCCAGGTAGGAACATTATCATTATATATGATTTTTTTCAGTCAAAAAGTGTTCCTTTATGCAGTATGGAATCAGTGCAGGAGACTCAGCCAGGGTATAAGGAATTCTCTACCTAATCTGTACTCAAATCTATGGGTGGGATTTTCAAGGAAGCTGATGGGAATTAGCCATCCCATTGATTTAGGCTCCTTTGAAAATCCCAAGCTAAAATGTTAATGATAGCCCAGTGTGATACATGCGCAAAGAACCCACAGGCTTTGGATTGTAAAAGCTTTGCTCTCCTGAGAAAGGAGTTTTGATGATTTATTAAGACTTTCACTTTTAACAATATTATAGCAGTTGATACTGGAAGATGTTCACACAATTAATGAAAATTTCATAGACTGTCTAGGGAAGAAAGAGACCATTTTATGTCCCCTACCAGATGGCTTAAACCAGCTGCTCACTTTTTTCTTTGAACTGTGAGTCTAATAACAGCGAAACTTATATGTCCTTTGAAGTCTGTTTCTCTGCTGCTGAACCAGATGTATTTATATGAGAGTACCAGAGCTTATTCAACAATTGCAAACTTCTGCCTCTCCCTCCCACCCCACACACTGGATATTGTGTAATGTTTGTTCTGTTTTTTTGGTCTTGGAGTGGAGAGCAAACATTGACTGATCTAGCAGACATTGGTGCAAATTCATCCCTGGTACAACCCCACTGGCTTCAGTGGCATTACAGCCACAATGAATTTGGCTCAGTGTCTTTATATGGCATGATGTCTGGTTTTGTTTGTTTCACGAGTCCACAGAATGTTTCAATCTTGTCCTCAAAGATTTGAGTCAGGGAATCAATGAACTCCAAGGTAAGGAATCCCTGGTCATGAATGTTTAAATGCCCATTTTAAGCAAGAACATTGAAAAGACAAAGGGAACTCTGTGGTTTCAAAAGCAGAGAAGCCCTTGGGCCCATTTTCAGCTGGTGTAGGTCAATGTAGCTCTGTTGGAGTCAACTGATTTACATGAGCTGAAAATCCAACCCCCTTATGTAAGTAGCCCATTGGGTTAAATGAGGTTACTCACGTAAGTAAAGATTGCTGGACCAGGCTGTAGAGTTGAAACTAACAAGAAAGAATGCTCAAATTTGTTGATCATGAGTGTTGACTGGATTACAGAGAATTCTGACTTGGTTTGAAGCTTTGTTTTCGAAGATGTGCCTGAGAGAGTACCCTTACATAGCTCTTTTTTTTTAACAAGACTTTAATAAATTTTGTATAAAGTATGCAGTGTGAGGTATCATTTTAAAGTTCATAATCTGCTGAATATTATTGTCTTGGTAAAATATGTGTGGAAACATCATATGTAAAGTTATAAAATTCTACCATATAAGACATGTTCCAAGTCTATGGAATCAGCTTTAAATCAATTCCCCAGAGACAAAAGGCTAGCCATGACCTTAGCCAGGTATCAGCATAATCAAATGCACTATCACCTGATTAAGGGGCCATTCTATGGCAGGAAAAAGGGTGTGAGCAAGAAATTTACATCTTGGCAATGGAACCTATGTAAACAGACTGGCTGTTGCCTGAACCCCAGCTGGAAATGATTTTCAAAGAAAAGGAGAGCTATAAGAAAGGAGAACAGAGCCCACAAAATATTCCTCCTTTCTCTCTATCTATGGCAACCACAACACCAGAGGAACAAAGAAACAGCTTTGAACTGGGGGGGAGAGGGGTAATCCTGTCTGAAAGGAGTTCGGCAAAAACACTGCTAAAGCATGTGGTGAGATAACTCTTTGCTTTTAATTCACTTTGGCTTGGTACATTAGGTATTAGTTTGTGTTTTACCTTTTATTTCTTTGTAACCAATTCTGACTTTTATGCCTCATTACTTGTAAGCACTTAAAATCTTTCTTTCTGTAGTTAATAATCTTCTTGTATTGTTTTATCTAAACCAGTGTGTGTTTGGATTGAAATGTTTGGAAAACACCATATGAGATAACAAGGTTTGTGTATATCATTTTCTATTAATGAAATGACCGACTTATATGAGCTTGTATTGTCCAGGAGGTACTGAGCAGTACAAGGTTTCAGAGTAGCAGCCGTGTTAGTCTGTATCTGCAAAAAGAACAGGAATACTAGTGGCACCTTAGAGACTAAAATTTATTTGAGCATAAGCTTTTGTGGGCAACAGCCCACTTCTTCGGATGCAGTGGGCAGTAGCCCACAAAAGCTTATGCTCAAATAAATTTGTTAGTCTCTAAGGTTCCACAAGTATTCCTTTTCTTTGAGCAGTACAAGATGCACATGTCTGGGGACAAGTCTGGGACTGGGAATTTGCTGGTGTCACTCTGCAATATAATTCAGGAATGGCTGGCTAAAAGCACTCATATTACTCAGCTGGGAGTAATTTACATGCTAGAGGCTGTGTGTGAGCAGGCCAGGAGTGGTTGCTCTCACAGTGAAGCAGTGTAAAAGGCACCCCAGGTTGGAGAATTGAGGGGACACAGCTGTTCAGCTGTCCAGATTACACCCTGGGGAATGTCACAATGCCTAGAAAAATGTTTTTTCTTTTTTAAGGGGGGTGGGAAACAGGGAGAAGATGGCACTGAACATGTATTTCAAAATTGGGGATTAGAGAGAGTTGTCAACTGCTGCAGAAACAAGCGCATTAAAGCGTGTTTCCATTCTGAGAAATTACTCTGAACAAATAGCATTCTGAGGTCCTTTATCTATGACTCCCAGAGAGAATATGCTCAACCTCCAGATAAAAAAAGTAGCTGCCAGCCCTGGAAACTCAACTTGTGAACTGAAAGTTGACCGTGGTTTTTCTGGTTTATGCCTCACCAACAATTGCTACAATCAGAACTTAGTTAACACTTATGTCAAAGATGTGTGAGCTATCTCTGTAGCTGCATCAATTTTTTCAGTGCCAGCAGCAGTCAACGGTAGTCAAATCTTATTTTAATCAGTAAAGTGAGCAGAAATGACAACAGATACACACAAGGGTTGGGCAAGAGGTTGCCATTTTTGCGTAGTCACTTTTTAGAAGCGAGCTGGGCCGCATTTGATGTTATCATGTGTTATTATTCACGAATGTGTTCTGGAGTTTGATGAAGTTCTTCTGTGCAGTTTATATAGGGCCTCATCCAACTTCCATTGACATCAATGAATATTGAACCCTCACAGGTCTTAAAATTAAGACTTTGACTGGTGCCTTATAGACACGACCCTGTTCTAAGTGTTAAATCTAAATAGGCCTTTATGTAACACCCAAAGACAATGCTCCAAGAACCACAGATCAAGATTTTAATACGTGACTAGTGATTCTAGAGCCTTCAATGTTTGGGTGGCCAACTGGAGACACTTAAAAGGGGTCAGCTGCTTAGGACTGTCTGAATATCTGGCTCCTTTAGGTTTGTGTTAACTTGGGCACCCAAAATCTCTAGCATATTTGAAAATGTTGGCCAGAAGGCTTAGAGGAACGGAACACTGTACTCAGATACTGAGCACAGACAAAAGAACCGCTGCATGCCATCTTTCCAAAGTAAAGATGCCAGTGCTGGAAGCCATGCTTACCAAAAGATTTTAATAAAGAAGTACAAATCCATGTGCTTTCATTATACATATTTTCCCTTTTTGCTTACTTGAACATAGTTCAAGATGTATAATTTTCCAGCTGAAAACATACTGATCTTGTGTAACTTGAATAAGACTTTCACTTTATAATCTTTCTTAATTACCCCAAAAGCCATGGCACAGGTCTGGGGAAAATGGGGCTCTAACTAATTTCAAAGTGACATGTGGGGAATTAAGCAACTTTGGTGTTAATGGAAGTTGCATAGCTAAATTCCTGCATACATAGCATATGGGACTCATAGATATTCTGAAAAGAAGGAAAGGAATGACACATGTTTTGGTGTTTAGTACTTAAGTGTTTTTACTCTAACATGGTAAGCCCCATAAGTCTCCATTCCCAACTATTGTACTAGAAATTGTTCCTGATCTCTGTCCACGGTGAAAATAGTATTTGCAGAGTGGTATCTGGCTGAATAAAGCATTAACAACTCCCCGAAACAATCTGTGAGCACTACAATATAAATAGAGCTCTGTGTTTTACAATCCATGGCTTCTATGCAGATTTAGAGCAGAGAAGATGCAGTCTTCCATGCACTATTTACAAATGTTGCATCGCAACTGAAGCACAAGAGATTTTAAATTGCTTCAGAATAAAAAGAATGAAGCTTGAGTGTGTATAAAATGATTAAAATTAGCCTAAGACAAAGTCTGCACACTGGCAGAGGTGGCCATATGCTCTGCTTTCTAGTCCGCCTCCCAGCATATTTGTGTTACAGGAAGCAGATGCTTCACCGAGAGCAAGAGTCTGACGGGAAAGGTAAAAAGCTCACTAAAATTGCCTTAATATAATGTATTAATCGTAAGGTAGCTCCTGCGGCAGAGGAGGCTTTTCATGATGTGTTGTACAGTCCCTAGCACCCTGGGGCCCTAATCAGGACCTTTGGGTGCTACTGCAGTATAAATAATAATTATAATTACAAAGGTAATTAGCAAAGCAACGAAACAACCCTCCCCCAAAATAAAAAGGCAAGAACAAATTAGAAAAGAATGCAACACTTTTGGTGTTAAATCATGTGCTGTTATTGTTTGAGATGTCTGGTGAATTTAAGGCAGGTAAAAGCCACTGAATTTGCATCCATAAATCCAGGGGTTGAACTGAGAAGGGGGAAAAAAAAAATGTAGTGATGATCTCCCAACCTCTATCCAAAACCCAAGTTCCACTCACTTGTGACACCAGAGATTGTCATAATACTTATGTCCCTCTTCTTTCTTGGTTCGATCAGCAGGGAAATAGTTAACCACGTCTACGTTTAACTTGTTAGGCTCCACAGTTGACATCCCATTGAAATGAACGGGAGCAGTTCACAACTCTAAGCGCTGTTGATTCAGGCTGTCTCCGGGTTCAGGAAGGCCTAGGTTCAGGAGCGCCACCAGCTTTTCTGCCGCCCTAGGCGGCGGAAAGTCCCGCCCTGAAATGCCGCCCCCCACAGAGGCGGCGGAAGGTCCCGCCGCCGAAATACCGCCGTGGTCGCCGCCCCCCCAAATTGTAGTGCCCTAGGCGACCGCCTACGTCGCCTAATGGGTTGCACCGGCCCTGCCTAGGTTCATGCTCAGTTCACATTTGGAAGGTTCTTTTTGCAACCATAAGGGTTGGAGACTCTTTGGCCTGGTCTACACTAGGCGTTTATGTCGAAGTTAGCGCCATTACATCGAATTAACCCT